>NC_081791.1:27798351-27850851 GCF_963082965.1 Carassius carassius
AAAATATTGTCTTATTTTAAATAAATACTATTATATTTGAATATTAAAAACTTTAAAACTAGTCGATTATAAACCAGGTTCATGCCTTAAAATACTCCCTGAGTGGATTTATCGTGATGCCTTTTTTTTGGTTTGTTTTATGAAGCCCATGTTAATATTGGTGTTCTTGCACTGCTCCGATTTTACTCTTTCATAGCTAATATACAGTAGGTGTCATTTAAGTATTAATTTTTCTTCTAAAACGCCTTTGGAAATATCAAAACACTCAAATGAGTCGTTTGTCTGGCCAGTATAAGTTCAGAGCTGTAAAAATGAATGTGGCAAGCAGCTCCGAACATGATATAAGAGAGATCTCATGTGTGCTATTTCTGATCTGTTTTTTTAAACGGAATAATGTGTAATCTGATTATATGATGTCTTAACATGTGTATGAGTCACATATGTCCACTGTGTGTGTGTGTGTGTGTTTTGCAGGGTAAAGCAGGTCCTCCCGGGAGCACAGGTGAAAAAGGTCGTCCAGGTGAACCTGTGAGTGTTACTCAAACGAGCCTCCGTTACATAAATAGAGCTGTTCTTATGTAGAAAATTAAAAAGACTTATTATGCATGATTCAGCTTTATAGCAGCACATATAGTGCCAGGTTTAGTGTTAGTTTAGCATTATAGTATACTATATAATATATATTATAGTATTTGTGTGTGTGTGTGTGTGATTTGTAATTTAATCATTTTTATATTTTCAATTTTCTTTTTTTAGTTTAAGTTTTAGTAATTTTGTTGAAAACTTTTATTACTTTTAAATGTTTTTTCTCATTTATTTTCAAACATAATTCACTCACACACACACACACACACACACACACACACACACACACACACACACACACACACTCACACACAAACACACATATTAGCTGTATTTTAGTTGAAATCCTATTTTACTCAACTTATTTTTTTTATTTTGTAGAATATTTTGTCATTTTCATTAGATTTAAACATTTTTATGTAGCTTTGATTTTATTTCAGATTTATTTTAAGTCATTTTAGTGCTTACACTTCTAATTTTCATTCATTTTTAATTACATTACATTTCATTTCAGCTTTATTTCCATTAGCAAAATTTTTTTTCAGTAGTTTTAGCCTTTAGTTTAAACTATAACAATGTGATTAAGTTAACTGCATGTCATATTTAAATAAAACACAGTTTTGGACTGCAATAAGCACGACTGAGTGTAGATTGTATGTAAATAAGTAAAAATAAAGATGCAAAACTGCATCAACTGAAGGATACATGTTTGCACTGCACATTGTGTTCATATGGCCGGCAATGTGCTTAAACTTCAGAAATGTGCTGTGTATAGTCTCAGCAAGCATGCATGACGTGACTCGTTGATGCATCTTTTCTGTACAACACATGTAAGTCATGATGTGAAGCCCTGAGAGGGTTTGTGAGGCGTTTCACTGTTCGTTGTGGCATTGAGTCATTACATCTAAACCTTCCAGTCTTTGATGCCATGTGCATCTCACTGTCCTCGTGTTGACACACGCTCATGCACACATTTAAACATGAATCCACACTTTTATGCTGTTCACGTGTGCATTAAAACATTCACAGTGAAATTCATCCCTATAGCCAGGCGTAATTGAAAGATCTCTTCTCATTCTGCGCCAAGAGCAATTCTTGTTAATCTCATTTATAATATCAAATCAAGACCGTTTATGGGAAAAGTGTTTGAATTGTGCATGACTTCATATTTATTTCATGTTCATTTGATTGTTTAGGGCTCCAGAGGCCCTCCGGGGGACCCGGGACCAGATGGAGAGCAAGGTTACGAGGTACTTCCTGAAAAAAAATTAATTTTTGTGTGCAATGGATTTCTTCTGTGTTCAATTATGCAAAAACATGCAACTTAAATAAGGGATAATTTGGTACAGTGCAGAGTTATATAATACTGAATTCAATATAGATGACATAATGCAAAACAACATGGTGCACAGCAGAACCGTTAATAATAAAAGCACATTTGAATAATTTAGTAAATTAATTATGTTGCAGGCTATTTAATTGAGCATTATTCCTGTGTTTAGAGCTTGATATAGGAGTACACGTGTTATGTTGACTTCTTGTTATCATCTGCTGGTGTTTTTCCCTCTTTTGTGTATGCACAGGGACCTCAAGGACCTGAAGGAGAGCAGGGGCCTGTGGGTGAACCTGGAATCAAGGTGAGGCAAAACCCTGTAAAGCCTGACATGAAACGATAGACAGAAAGGGAAATTGAAATGGAACAGATGATTGAAACTTAAAATTAAAATATTAAAATAAATTTTGAAAATGTGTTTATTGTGGAGTTTTATATCAACAGCATCAGGCTTTTATAGCTCATATAGTCTAATCTAAATTGAGACTCACTAATTATCTAAAACATGATTAATGGAGAATCAAATAAAGTTGCTTCGGTCCAGTAAGCATTCATCTGGAAATATTACTGCAGTTATTCTGTCGTTTACTTGATAAAAATCAGTAATTTGACATCAACAAGACATGCGAGGCTCAAGGTGGATGTTTGAACAATTATACTGGAAAAAAAATGATACAGTAGTCTTTATAAGGTTTAAAGTGATTCAAAATGACCATATTTCTAACGCAGAATGTCCAATTCTTATGCAGAATGTCCAAGCTGCTGTTTGCATTGAAATGCAATGGAAATTGATTATATCTACTGACAAGCTCCAATAATAACAGTATTAAAGTGGGAACTGCTGGCATTTGCAACTGTCTTTCTGTCTTTTTCCAGGGTAAAATGGGGCCTGTCGGAGAGGAGGGTGATCTGGGCCAACCGGGCATCAGAGTGAGCAAAGCAACCTCATTCTCTCTCCAAAACATTAGAGTGAACGTGATCCGTCAGTGCAGTTTCATTGCTTTAACTGACGTGATCCAACAGTGTCAATAATCTGACAGAAGGACCCTCAGGCTCACACACACTGGACGCCTTTGTCTATGGTTACTCAATTATTCTAGCAATTCTCTGCGTTTGTTATTGGATATTATGACGTCGGGAGCAGCGTCCTACCCGAGTGAATCTCATGAAATCTGTCATGCATTTTTCCAGCTCATATTTCACCCCCTTGCTAATAGATTTGTTGATTTAGTAATACAAATAAAAATGTCTGTAACAGTTAATTGGAAAAACAAATAAGCACATTTCTGCCACAGTTTAATTTGGTTTTTGGGATAAATCCCATGAAGATTTTTTCTGGTCTTACATGTTACTGTTTTTTAAGGGTCCTCCAGGGCCATCTGGAGAGGACGGGCATCAAGGGAAGGACGGACCAAAGGTGAGACTGTAGATTAAGTTTCTTACGTGCATTTGCATTTACATTGATGCATTCATCCAAAATGACTTGCATTGCATTATAACATATTATCATGCATTTCCTGGATATCAAACCCATGATCAAGCATTGCTAGCAGCATGCTTTTATCATTTGAGCGACATGAATGCTTTTACAAGTTCAAGTGATTTTTATTTTTTTATAAAATTAAGCATTTTAAAATTCTTGCTAGCTCTAATGCAACAAAATGTAAGATTTTGGTTGAACCTTTACTACTTTAGCATTTTATTTCATTTATTACATTTTTGTATTTAATTTTCTATTTGATCTTTTTTAGAGAATGATGAGAAATGCACAATGTGTTGTTGCACAAACCTGTTGCCTCATAAAACATTTTATGGCAGTTTTTATCACTATTCTGTCAAAATTAATTTATCAGAGATATATAAATAACTAAATAAAAAACAGCTTATTGGAGTACATCTTTACAAGAAAATGCTTTTTTTTCTATTTGAAAATTTCATGTTTAATTCAGTGTTACTTGCCATTTCTTTATAAGGTTTCACTCAGAAGTTGCTAGTAAATTTCATGAATAATTACAAAGTAAATCCTTCAAATGTTTGAAGGTACACAAGTTGTGTAAAAACTGTTTGCGGTGATTATTTTCTTTGGTTGGCCTAGTATACACTTGGGTACATTTTGGGTTTTATTGACCATATTTTGTTGATTTCCAAAACCCACAAATTTTTTGAAAAAAATTCTACTTTAAGATTTGTTTTTATTCTGTTATAACTCTCAGGGTGAGCCAGGCAATCATGGACCATTGGGAGAAGCCGGAGAAAGGGGCGAGGTTGGTGACTTTGGCCCAATAGGACCTCCTGGAGATTTTGGGAAAAAGGGCTTCCCGGTGAGTGATGAAAGTGATGGAGTGTGTCTAATCTGCATTTGTCATTTTGTTGTGTATAGTGGACAAAATGTATTTTGAGATTAAATTTGATGATGATGATTTTGAGCATGAAATTTATTCTGATAATGTGAAGTTAAGGCAGATGTTTCTTCTTCAGGGACCTGAGGGCAAACAGGGTCTGCCGGGTAAACGAGGACGTCCAGGAAAAAAGGTAACCACAACTTGTAGATTAAAATAAATTATGGCAACTAATTTGAATTAAATAGCATTCAAACAATAATTGGGACCATTTCTTTTGAATTGCACAAAGATGGAAACAGTAGTGTTTACAGACTATTCTGCAAAAAAAAAAGGACCTAGAATAGAGCCCTGTGGAACTCTTTTTCACTTTGGTTTGTTTTGGATGCATTCTGTCCTGTATTTTCACAATACAGTCTCTTTTCTTCATGTCATTCTCACTTGTAAACAACTCAAACCAGCCCTGCTCATTGATATTTACTCTTTACTCTTTGATAGGGTGAAAAAGGGCCACCAGGTCACTTGGGAGAAATGGGTTCATCTGGCGAAATCGGACAGACGGGGGAGAGAGGACTCAAAGGTGCTCGTGGGACCAGAGGACCTGCAGTAAGTGTGCTTTCTCCTTTCACACATCCCTTCAAACTTTCTGATCGTTGAGAAATAGCTGTGCAAATCCCAAAGATGATTAAGTAACTTAATCACCATCACAAAGGGACTGTAATAGCAGTGCAAAACAATACAGTGGGACACACTACACTATTTATATTTATATACACTACACTTTTTATCCAACACACATACTTAGCGTACACTTAAATCTTTTGCACATAATATACATGTACATACATGGAACACACTACACTACTTATATTTATATTTATATACACATACACTTATTTATCCAACACACATACTTAGCGTACAGTTAAAACTTTTCCACATAATATACATGTAAATACATAAATGCTCATTTTAATATACCTGCCATACATTGTCAATTTGTATATTGTCAATCCTTACCCACCTATTTGTATTTTTTTGTATTTTTTATTCCTTATTGTGTTTTTTGTTCTGTCGCTGGTATGTTGCACTGCGGAGCTCTGTCACGAAAACAAATTCCTCGTATGTGTGAACATACCTGGCAATAAAGCTCATTCTGATTCTGATTCTGATTCTGAATGAGAGGAATAGATGCATGGAATTTATTAACAATGGGAAATTTGTATTATTGAGTAAGAAGACCGTAATAATGTTCTAACATGCTGGGATTGAGTTTTATCCTTAAAGTTGCTGCTTTTACAGGCTGAATTAAGGCGGGTGTAAACATTTGCAGTATTTGGAATTGAACCAAAGCTTTTTGATGGGATGTACACTAATGCCATTAGAGATACTAGGGACTAATATGCTTTTCTTGTACAATGGAGTTAAGCACCTGCTGAGTTGATGGTTTTAGGCCGGATTTTATAAGCAGAGAAAATGTCTGGGATTGTTTTATTTTGTCCCTGCTGTTCCCTCATAGTTTAACGACATTGTTGAAATGTAAAAACAAGTGTAGCTGGGGAAACTTAGCGTCTTGTTTTCATAAGCAAATGGTTTTCCGAGAAGTCATAATGGGATGAGCAGCAGGAGTCATTTTTTTAAGACTCCATCCAAATATGTGTTTTTTAGCTCAGGAAACTCAGGTTATTTTTAGCAGATTATTTGTTGAGGTAAGATGAGTATTCCACAAAAAAACAAGCTAACGTACATGTGTGTGTTTTGTTCATTACCTATCAGGGTCGACCAGGAGCTATGGGACCTCAGGGAGAGCCAGGACTTCAAGGTTTCACAGTGAGTTTCATGCATACAAATATATTTACTTATGAATGCTTACAAAACCACACTCACATTTGCAGAAGGTTTTGGGAGTGAACCCCTTATTTGTTTTTGCATATGTTTGAATAAAGGAGTCTTTCACTATTTATTTAAACATTTTTGTGAACGTATACCGACGTCTACATGATTATCGATTAACTATATAAAAACCTTCAAATATCTGCCGTTTATTCAGCCCAGTCCATCTATCATCGTTCATTACTTTGGATTAGACAAGGAAATTGTCTATTGTTATCTTTATTGTTATCTTCACTGTTTTTCTTTAACTATAGGGTCACACTGGTAAGCAAGGTCCAGCAGGCCCCCCGGGACTAAAGGGAGAAAAGGTTATTAAGCATATTCTTATATTTTAAATGATAATCTCAGTCTAAATGCCATATTTGAGTTATATATAATGCTTAAAATCTGTAAAATATAGGTTTGACTGCTTATGTGTGTTTTTCAGGGTTACCCAGGAGAAGACAGTAAAATGGCAGGACCACCCGGGCCCTTAGGTGAACCAGTAGGTCTTAATTTCCTTTAACTTCCTGTTTTTGTGCAACACCTGGACTGAAATCAGTAAATAAAGAGATGGTGACATTTACATCAGAAATAAGACAACATATCATTTTTTCTGTGTGTATAGGGCGCTCCAGGGGAGAAGGGTGAACGTGGGGAGCCAGGAGATGAAGGATATCAGGTTAGTGTCTCCGTAAGGAGGAATTTCATGCTTTGTAAAAAGCATTCCTCTTTACTAGCTACCTTAATTGTTACTTTTTTTGGAGCACCAGAGACACTGGTTGTGCTCTTTTGCTGATTGTTCTTCAGATGATTTCCTTACAGTTGATCTAGACTGAGCTGGTCTGGATCCTGCAGCGCTGCAGACCTGTTTTCATCACTAACAGTCATTTTCAACACTCGCATTCATTTTTTTTTTTTTTTATGTCAACTGCAGTAATGTGTGTGTGTGTGTGTGTGTGTGTGTGTGTGTATTTAGGGTCATGCAGGCGTCACAGGTGTCCGTGGAGCGATCGGTCAGCAGGGATCTCCTGTAAGTCTGATGTGTGACCAACACTGCAGCTCTGATCCAAAACTGCCGCTGTCCACCTACATAGACAGCAGTCAGTGCATCACTCTAACAGTGCAGTGGAAATTCAGCTTACTATATAGTTTGACCTTTGCATGTGGTATCTGTTTGATGCATGTCTTTGCATCAGAAGTTGCACCCTTTGATGCCTTAAAATGCTGTCTAGGCAGGTGGCTCACTAGATTTGGAACACAGATTTTTTTGAAGTATAACTCTTTTTATTAATTTGCTGGAAAATTTGACATGCCAAAGCTAATGTTTGTAGTTTTTTACTTTGGTTAATTTTGGACACCGGCCACACGTCTCCAGACCGGTGGAACATCACACTGAAGTGCCTTTTTGCAAAAAGGAAATTTTCAATCACAATTCACAAACGCACAAAAAACAAATCTTTTTTTACAGGGATCTCCCGGGTTTCCTGGTGAAGCAGGACCCATAGGCGAGAAGGGAGTTCAGGTTTGTGACTAGCACACTACTTACACTATTTATGCTGTGTGTAGTTCATATACTGTGTGCAGTTTGTGTTTGTTTCTGTATGCATGAAACACCTAGAGTCAGACTTACGAAAATCTTCTTAAGAAATAAGTTAAGAAATTTCTTAAGATAAATTCCAAATCTTCCGAGTAGACGCTTCTGGTATGTGTGACTACTGTATGTGGGGAAATCCTAACTTTAAGAAGTTATTTACGATGATTTTTAAGAAGATTCTTTTAGAATTAGAATTCTTCTTAAGTTTTGTCTTAAGAACAATCCTTAAAAAAAACATAAGAACATTCTTAAGAAGAATTTTGATGTGCTAAAATAACTAAATCTAAAACTCAATGAAAATGAATAAAAAATATTAAATGCATGTTTACAAAAAGAAATATGAATAAAAATTTATAAAAACAAAAACTTTAACTGAAATGAAACAGAAAATGAAAAATACAAAAAAAAAAACTTTTTCCTAGGCAACTAGCTAAAATAAAATAAGTTTAACATTTTTATATTTAATTTTAAATAATTATTCTTTTTTTATGTTTTAATGTTTTAGTTAACTATAGTTATCCTGGTATGCTTCTGTATATTACATTGTGCTTTAACTTCAGTTTTCAGTGTTGGTAAAATAAAAACTGCCAAAAGTAACCCTATCTTTATACTTAAATTGCGCTAAAATGCAAAATAGCACTATGTATTTTCAAGAATTAAGCATACAACATAGCGAGGTCATGTGACATCAATATAGCATTTTTAACATTTGAAAAAATCTTCATACTGCATACTTTACATAGTTTAAAAAAATAGTAGTCTGAATATTCAGTAAGCAATATGCTAGTGTTTTATGAATCTAAAAATGGCAAAAGATGAGGGTCAGACTGTAGCAAACGTAAATAGATTCATTTAAAATCAACAGAAGTCAATGGCAGGTCACCTCTGCAGTATAAAAACACGTTGTGTAACAGAGTTAATTCTATATCCTTTTGTCTCCTTTTTTCTTTTTGCAAATCCATCCTGGAAAGCTCCTGTAAACATTGGTAGAGCCACATTTACCATCATAAATATCCCATTCAGATATCAGCCAGTGAACAGCATTAAAAACCTGAGCGAAACAGAATCACAGCGAAAGTCTACCCAGCGTGACTTTATTATTTTTATTTCTTTTGTTATCCAGAGCATTAAAGGAATTTTGCGTTTAGAGATGCTTGAATAAGAGCTGATTATAGCGATTTCTTTATCACGGCATGGAAAAGTCTTTCTTTTTATTCACTCCAATCATTCTTAGGTAACAGATTTATATAAGTGTTTTGAATAAGTGTGTGTGTGTGTGTGTGTGTGTGTGTGTGTGTGTGTGTGTGTGTGTGTGTGTCTTAGGGACTCATTGGGAAGAAAGGATCCCAAGGTCCTGCTGGAGCCCCAGGTCCTGAAGTGAGTATTTTACACCACGTCTTTGTTAGCAAAAATGTATAGGCCTACATAACATTTAAGATTTATGTATCTGTCTTGTGTTTTAGGGTCTGGTTGGTTTGCCGGGGCCCAGAGGGACAGATGGGTATCCGGGCTCTGATGGTCTTCCTGGTCTTCCTGGTTTACCGGGTCTGCCTGGATCCAAAGGCCGAGCAGTGAGTCAAGTCACCTTTATTTATATAGCACTTTTAACAAGATTGTTAAAAACAGCTTTACAGTATTAAATGGTGGTGGACGAGGAGATACCCCCTTACAATGTAGAGCACTTTGAGTGCTTAGAAAAACAGAAAAGCTCTATATAAATGTAATGAATTATTATTATTATTATTAAATAGGAAAATAGTGTGTCAATAATGCAAAAGTAAACACTAAATTTTCAGTTAAATGCAGTTTATTGAATTTAGTCTTGTCATCATCCGGCTCAGTTCAGTTTAAATAGTATCTGTGCAATCAAGTTAAGACGATATCACTGGAAATTAAGTGTCCCCAACTAAGAAAGACAGAGGTGACAGCGGCAATTAACCAAAACTTCATCGGTGACAGAATGGAGAAAAAAACCTTGGGAGAAACCAGGCCAGTTCTCTTCTGGCCAGACGAACCAGCAGGTTGTTCCATGTTGCAGCAAAGTCAGATTGTGCAGAGGACTCATCCGGTTGCTGTGGTCTTCTATCAGTGGCTGTCTGAGACAAGTTCTTGACTGTGGATGTGTCTCTGGGCTCATCTAGTTGTCCTTGGACTAGCTTGAGTTTGTTTATTAAGCATTCAGAACAACTACCCAATAAATCATTAAATAAATATAACCTTGAGATCAGGAACGCATTAATAAATGTTTCTGCATTTGACATTGACAACATAGGTCGTAATTTAGATATATGTTTTTGATGGAAAAATTCAGTTTTACAAATGCTAGAAACATGGCTTTCTAAGGAAAGATTGCTATCAAATAGCACACCTAGGTTCCTAACTGATGACGAAGAATTGACAGAGCAGACATCAAGTCTTAGACAGTGTTCTAGGATTTTACATAACACCTCTGTTTTTTTTTTTGTTTGTTTTTTTTCAGAATTTAGCAGTAACAAATTACTCGTCATCTAGTTTTTTTATATCGACTATGCATCCTGTTATTTTCTCAAACTGGTATTTTTCGCCTGGACACAAAGAAATTTAGAGCTCAGTATCATCAGCATAACCGTGAAAGCTAATGCTGTGTTTCCTGATGATATCTCCCATAGATAAGTAAATCTTGAAGAGTAATGGCCCTAGTACGGAGCCTTGAGGTACTCCATACTGCACTTGTGATCGATATGATACACCTTCATTCACTGCTACGAATTGTTCAGTTCAGATAAGTATAATTTGAACCATGCTAATGCACTTCCACTAATGCCAACAAAGTTTTCTAGTCTATTCAAAATAATTTTGTGGTCAATAGTGTCGAATGCAATACTAAGATCCAATAGCACTAACAGAGAGATACAACCACGATCAAATGATAAGAGCAGGTCATTTGTAACTCTAAGGAGAGGAGAAGGAATATCATTGTAAGGATACTACCATTTCTAGTATCTTGAACAGAAAAGGGATGTTCAAGATTGATCTGTAATTAACTACTTCTTTGGGGTCAGTGAGTAACCAATGAAGTAACCAGTACCGGGGCTGCCCTCGACTAAAGATTTTGCTGGTCGACTAGTACTCATTAATTTTAAGCATTAGTCGACTAATCAGACATTTATTAATAAACCATTTAAATCATAATAATGAGCCTTAAATTGTCTACAAAGGCTTTTAAGCTCTCAAGCACAAGCATAAAGCTTGCCACAGCACCGGCAGAATAAATTATTGTGAATGTGTCAGGGAAAAACAGTGGAAGCTGCATTAACATTAAAATAATTTATTGATACACTAGTGCTTTCTTTGTTTTCGTCTGAAGAGAGGAAGTCGTCAACACTGGCTCATCATCTCTGCAGTAGTGATGCACCTGTATGCATGTTTCATACAGAATACATAATCTGAGAATATTTGTTTTCCATTCTGAATTGGTTCAATTGAAAGTTTGTTGTTTTTTGTAAGTCAAGTATCAGAATTTCACACTCAAGTTCACAGAGACTGAGTCGGCAGAAAGCGCATCTTGTTTTGCTATCATTATTTTACAAAAGCACAATGTTTTGTTTTTATTGTGAGTGCACACAAATAAATGTAAAGTCTTTACAGGTTCAAAACATTTATTTCTGTAATCTGTATGAGCAAAAATGAGGGAGTATTTTAAGAGACAGTAGCTGCTCCGGAGCCTCTCTCTGTCCTGCACTACTGCTCAGCTTCCACAATCCACATTTTTCCAGGTTAACATTAGATTGAGTGGCCATGTATTACCACAAAGACCAGTTGTTAACGATCTGTCAGCCACTGCATGCCTTTGCCTGTGGATTTTATTTTTTATTTTTTTTTGGAACCAAGCAACTAATAAAATTTTGGTCTACCAAGCCTCTTCTGGTCGACTAACAGTTAGTCGACAATTAAGGGGGCAACCCTAACCAATACACACACACATGTAAAAAAAATATATAAAGACATTCACTGATAGTTTCATTTGCTTACACACGATTACAAGGAAACTGCTTTCCATGAACGACTAAGGCCTCGTCTACACTGACATTTTCACTGCATTTCAAGAATGATCTCTGTCCACACTACACAACCGAAAACACGTCACATGACCATCCATGCAGTTACAACAATGAGCATGATGTTATTGTTTACATGGTCATCAAGGATATGAAGAGCGAATGTGGGCAGCCATGCCATAATTTTGTCTCTGTTTTGATCTGTTTACACTGAAACTCAACCCCTGAGTTTTCAAACAAAAATTATTAATAATTTTAAATTTTTATATTTTCTGTTTTTAATTCCATTCAGTTAAATTTCTAAAACTTTTTTCGTTTGTTTTTCAAATGCCAGTAAATACAGAATTTTTTTACATTTATTTATATTTATATTTGTAGTAATTTTAGTACTTTAAATTAAAATAATTAAAAATTACTATTGAAAATTACATTTTAATTATGTTTAAGTTTGTTATATTTATTTATTTATTTTTGCACTTAAATTCAAAAATAAATTAACATTTTCCATTTTGCCTTGACAACTAAATTAAATAAATTTGCTATATTTTATTACCTTTTTTTTATATTTCTATGTTTTTTTATATTTTTTATTTATTTTGGTTTTAGTTTGATATTTTAGTACTTCAACTTAAACTAAACAAAAATAAGTTTAAGTTTGTTAGTTTATAAGTGAATTTTTTGTGTATTTTTATTTGGAGAAAACTTGATTTTACTGCATTAAATTGCAAGATCTCTGCCCATTGTTTTGTTGAATGGCATGTATCATCTCTCATGTTAGCATGTTAAATTCAACCAAAATTGTATTTTTGTTTCTACTTTTCCACATTCTAGTTTTCTGCACAATTCAAATGTAAAAATATCTGGAAATAATCAAGGCTTCACAGAATCCTCTAAAAAAATCAGCACAAAGCAGCCCATTTCACCTCGATGTAAGTGAAACACCGAATACAAGACAGAAATGAGGGCGTTTTTCTTGGTGATGAACAGGAAAGTCATTGCACTTGGATGAAAGACTGTGAAGATAAATATTATTTTCTTCAGAATAACGTGTGCAAATGAATGGCTTTTAATCAAATGTTCATGTAAATCAGGCTGATTTGATGTTGATGTGATGTTCTTCACATGATTAATCTGGACTGGCTGCTTGATTTCTCTGCATCTGATGAATGGACGCTGTTCTGTAACTCATTTTGGTGGTTTTTCTCTGCTAAGCGTTCACAGATGATTGGCCCATTCAAGTGATTTTGCTGTTGTATCTTTCATTTCTCAGCCCTTTCTTCCCGTCCCGAGTGTAAACGCAGTCCACGACTGCAGAGCGGCCGCTGAAGGCTCATAAGAGCCTTATTTTAGACAAAGCACTGTGGTTATATAACCAACAGCCAAATGACAGATGCTTTTATAACGAGCCCATTTAAAAGCAGGCTACAAGGGAGTACCGTGGTACCAGAGCCATGTTCACTATGCTCAAGAGTTTATTCTGACTGATTTGCACATGTTAGATTAATAGTAAAGTGCTGAAGACTCTGAAATAACATGGATGGACATCTGGGAAAGATGTAATGATCAAAATAAAAAAGCATGAAAACTCTCTCCTATTTAAGGATTGCAGCTCTTCTCTGGATGTTCATCTGCTTCATCAACTTCATCTGATGCATCATGGGATGCTTTTAATCTTGTAATGGTTTTTTAATGCTTTTAATGATTTTGAAGGAGGAGCATGTGTGATTATGAGCAATTAATTATGATTTCATCTGGTTTGACTCGTGCATAAAAAAAGGTTTCTAAAGATTTATTTATTTATTTATTTTACTAAATTAAACTAAACTAAATTCTAAATGTTGCCTGGCAAACTGACTGGAATAAAATAATTTTATATTTTTGTTTGATATTTATGAATGTAAATTAATTAATTAAATAATAATAATAATAATTATTATTATTATTCAGTTTTAGTAATTTTAGTACTTTAACTTAAACTAAATGACAATTAGAAATGTTAGAAATTAGAAGTTAGAAATTAGAAAATTAGAACTAAATAAAATAAAATGTATTCTAAATGTGATGTTTTTTTGTTTTTTTTTTTATTAAATGTCTTTTAAAATGTCCTTTATTGATTTTTATTTTTTATTTCATTTTTAGTCATTTTAATACCTCAACTTATGAATTGAAAACAGGCAACTAAACGAAACCAAATAAGTTTACATTTTGTTATATTTCATTACTTTTGGGCATCCATTTTTTTATTTTAGTTATTAGTTATATTTAGTTATTTTATGATAACTGCTGTCATGACAAGTAACTGAAATCAAATAAGTTTAAATTGTGTTATGAAATAATACTAATATATATTTATGTTGCCTTGGCATCTAAATGTAATCAAATTTGTTTAAGTGTTACATTTTATTAGTTTTTTTATGTCTATATAGTTTTATTTAAATATATTAGGGCTGTCAAAACGAACGCATTAATAACACATTAACGCAAATTGATTTTAACCTATGGCCCTTAGTTGGTGAACTGGAGATGCACAGTGTTGCTAGACTAGATTTAGTGACTTTTTTTCAGAAAAAGCACCTAACGACACATCTAGTGACTTCTTTTATTTGATTTCATCAGATGACATCAGATGATCGATTATAAATCAGGTTTTTTGTGCAGATTAACATCTTGGAAGGGAGAGCTGGTAATGTGGTCTTAATGAGTCACATTTCAGTCACTATTTCATATTCATGTCATGCAAAAACGTAAACAGTGTAAGTATTGTTTAGTGCAAAGAAAGAGAAGTAATGGCAACTTGGTATTTCTATGTTCTTTCTAAGTTCTCTGAAAAAAATCTATGACCTTTGAAACATGTCTAGTCTTCGTACTCTTTGTTGAGTATGGTTATACTAAAAATAAACATAAATTTGCATAAAGCATCCATATTTGTCCATGCCCATGTTGATTAGAGTAGATAAAATAATTGATAAGTGTTAATTTAAGGTACATTTAGAACAGATTAATACAGTATGTGCGATTAAGTTGTGATTAATCACGAGTTAACTCATGACGATCATGCGATTAATCGTGATTAAATATTTTAATTTATTGACAGCACTAATATATATATATATATATATATATGTGTGTGTGTGTGTGTGTATTTAAATTATAACATTTAATCATGATTAATCGTATGATTGTCATGAGTTAACTCACGATTCATCACAACTTGCAAAAACAGATTACTCCGTTTTAATTTTAAAAAATGTTTTTTCCTGCTTTTCAATTAATATCAATCAAACTGCATTTAAGTTATTTTTATTAAATAATAATAATAATAATAATAATACAACTAACTAACACAATAACACACAATAAAAACATGATTTAATAAAATCAATAAAAACAGAGTTATCTGTTTTTGCAGAAAAACTCTGATTGAACACTAATAACCTCAGTGTGCTCCAGTGAACTTCAGAGAGCCCAGTGTTGTTTTCTAGTGTCTTTCTCAAGTGTTTCTTCCTGTGAACATCACTGGATGAAATGCGTGTGTTGTGTTTAACTGGCTCTGTCTCTGTGTTTGACATAAACTCTTGCAGACGAATCCCAGACTCAGTGCTGTCCTCCATCAGCTCATGCTCTTTCCACCTCTTTTATGTGTTTATTCTCCACAATGAAAGCCTCGTCTTGGTTTAGGGATATTAAAGCATGTGAGGAAGTTTCATGTTGCGTCTGAGCGACATTCAAAGGCATCCATCAGTTCAGCTTGTGTTTTATGCACTGATGTTTAAGCATGATGAATTTTATTGAACAGTGTTTTGGATTTTGTACTGAGCTCTGATTGGCTGCTGCTTTGATTGACGTGTGTGTGCAGGGTCAGCATGGTGACGCCGGTCTGGAGGGAGGGGCGGGACATCCTGGCCCACGGGGCGAGCTCGGACTTCCTGGAGCCATCGGAGAGAGAGGGCCAGCGGGGTCAAAGGTCAAAAACCCTGAATTCTCCCTTTCGATTTTTAATTTTAATTTGATAATGTATTATATATGACAAAATGTGCAGCATACACACTATGTACTAAAGTATGTGCCCTTGACCTTTGACCTGTGCAGGGTGAGATGGGTTTGGCGGGGGACAGAGGACCAGGGGGTGCTAAAGGCATGGAGGGGGCGACGGGAGACCAGGGCATGAAAGGAGAGCAAGGTGCCAAAGGAGAACCAGTGAGTGTCATCATCTCTCATGTGTGTATTTACTCAACCTCCCATCAGCCGGCATTATCAGAGACCATGGTATTACCACGCTTTTCTGCAGATGTAAGTATACTGTAGTGTACAGTCGTGGCCAGAAGTTTTGAGAATTACATAAATATTAGTTTTCAAAAAGTTTGCTGCTAAACTGCTTTTAGATCTTTGTTTCAGTTGTTTCTGTGATGTACTGAAATATAATTACAAGCACTTCATACGTTTCAAAGGCTTTTATCGACAATTAAATGACATTTATGCAAAGAGTCAGTATTTGCAGTGTTGGCCCTTCTTTTTCAGGACCTCTATAATTCGACTGGGCATGCTCTCAATCAACTTCTGGGCCAAATCCTGACTGATAGCAACCCATTCTTTCATAATCACTTCTTGGAGTTTGTCAGAATTAGTGGGTTTTTGTTTGTCCACCCGCCTCTTGAGGATTGACCACAAGTTCTCAATGGGATTAAGATCTGGGGAGTTTCCAGGCCATGGACCCAAAATTTCAACATTCTGGTCCCCGAGCCACTTAGTTATCACTTTTGCCTTATGGCACGGTGCTCCATCGTGCTGGAAAATGCATTGTTCTTCACCAAACTGTTGTTGGATTGTTGGAAGAAGTTGCTGTTGGAGGGTGTTTTGGTACCATTCTTTATTCATGGCTGTGTTTTTGGGCAGAATTGTGAGTGAGTCCACTCCCTTGGATGAGAAGCAACCCCACACATGAATGGTGTCAGGATGCTTTACTGTTGGCATGACACAGGACTGATGGTAGCGCTCACCTTTTCTTCTCCGGACAAGCCTTTTTCCAGATGCCCCAAACAATCGGAAAGGGGCTTCATCTGAGAATATGACTTTGCCCCAGTCCTCAGCAGTCCATTCACTATACTTTCTGCAGAAGATCAATCTGTCCCTGATGTTTTTTTTGGAGAGAAGTGGCTGCTTTGCTGTCCTTCTTGACACCAGGCCATCTTCCAAAAGTCTTGGCCTCACTGTGCATGCAGATGCGTTTACACCGGCCTGCTGCCATTCCTGAGCAAGCTCTGCACTGGTGGCACTCCGATCCCGCAGCTGAATCCTCTTTAGGAGACCATCCTGGCGCTTGCTGGACTTTCTTGGACGTCCTGAAGCCTTCTTTACAAGAATTGAACCTCTTTCCTTGAAGTTCTTGATGATCCTATAAATTGTTGATTTAGGTGCAATCTTAGTAGCCACAATATCCTTGCCTGTGAAGCCATTTTTATGCAACGCAATGATGGCTGCACGCGTTTCTTTGCAGGTCACCATGGTTAACAATGGAAGAACAATGATTTCAAGCATCACCCTCCTTTTAACATGTCAAGTCTGCCATTCTAACCCAATCAGCCTGACATAATGATCTCCAGCCTTGTGCTCGTCAACATTCTCACCTGAGTTAACAAGACGATTACTGAAATGATCTCAGCAGGTCCTTTAATGACAGCAATGAAATGCAGTGGAAAGGTTTTTTTGGGATTAAGTTAATTTTCATGGCAAAGAAGGACTATGCAATTCATCTGATCACTCTTCAGAACATTCTGGAGTATATGCAAATTGCTATTATAAAAACTTAAGCAGCAACTTTTCCAATTTCCAATATTTATGTAATTCTCAAAACTTTTGGCCACGACTGTACATACCATGAAAATGCCATGGTTGCATGCTAGAGTTCATCAGGTTATCATTAACTAAAACTAAAACCATAAAAATATATTTAAAAAAAATTATTATTTACATAAAAATATTATAGTTATTTTGTACAGATTTTTTTTAAAGTACATATTTTTCTACTCATGCTACAAAAAAGCTCCATATGTATAAAATAATCTAAAATATTTAAAAACAGTAAAATAATTCACATACCAGATGATAAGAAAAAATAGCTTGATCAGACAGTTCTGACTTTTACTTTATTTAGAAATTAATAAAAAAATATGAATACATGTGCTAAACAGAAATATATATAATTATTAGTTTAACTGGTACTATAATAACAACTAAAAATAAATGAATAATAATTAAAAAGTATTAAATTAAAAAGTACATAGACAAATAATAACAAAAGGAAAAACCTAAACAAAACAAAAATTACTAGAATTTAACCAAAAACAGAAAATAGAAAAATTCTAAATATTAGAAAAAACTATAATAGTATCTCAGTGATACTATCTGAAATCATGTGATTTACTTATTTATTTTCCAACCATTAAAAAAAAATGGCCGTCTGATGGCATTCTTGTGAAAGATGATCATAAATCCAGTTGTTGTTGTTTTTCCCTGGACTTGGTCTAAATGTCGTCGGATCTCTTATGTATGAGTTTGAGAGATTGTAAGCAGATCGTTGAGTAAACATGAGACAAACCAGCTGCTCCGCTTTCTTACATAACTCAGGAAAAGACAGCGAGCAGGAATTCCAAGCATCCGAAGCGGGAATATCGTATTCCAGGCCGAATTAATGAATGAACGGATGCAAGTGTGGATGTTGACTTAAAATAATGACCTCTTGAAGATGAAAGTGCTACGTGCCGTCAGTGAAATCATGTCAGAAACAGAACCAGTGACAGGATCTGACAGAGTGAAGAGGGAGAAGGGAACAGGAAGTTGTTGTAGTCTGGAAGGTGACCCGGTTTTCTGTTTTTTCCCGCAGGGTGAGGTGGGAGACGCAGGCATGCTGGGACTCCAGGGCTTTCCGGGACCCAAGGTTAGTGTTCAGCTTTCAGACGGGTAACATTTCACACTCTACATTAATCTACAACTTCAGAATTGGATTTTATTTAGAATGTATTTTAATTACTTATTGTATTGAATGCATTCATCTATCTATTCTATTTTATTGTATTTTTTTCCGGACATTGCTTAGCACTTTGGTCAACCATGGTTGTTTTTAAATGTGCTATATAAATAAAATTTAACTGAACTGTCAAATCTATTTTTAAATTATTTATTTTATTTTAATTTCATTTTTATTTGATTATCTATACACACAAAAATATTAATATGTATTAATATTAGTTTAAAATTGTATTGGTTTAATTTCAGTTATCTAAAAGAATTTAATTTAGATTATTACAATTTAATTTAATTTAATTTATTGATATATGTATTACATAAAATGTATTTTTTTTTCATTCAATTTAAATTATTTAATAAATTTTTGTCTGTCTACACATAAATATTGAACAAAGCTTACATTATTTATTATAATTTAAATTATATTTTAATTATTTAATTTTTAAATTATTTCTATAAGATTTTTTTATTTCATTAAATCTATCGATCTATCTGTCCACACAAACATTAAAACTATTAGCTTAAAATTCAATTAAAATATAAGTTATTTAATATAATTTAAATTATTTAATTTATTTATTTATCCATTGTTTACCTAAAATGTATTTATTATTTAAATTATTTCATTAATTTAATCTACAAACATAAATATTAATCAACACACAAATATATATTAATCATATTCTCTAAATTATTTATTATCAAAATTACTCCAGAATGTTAAATATTCATGTATGCTTCATTTCACAAATTCACAAACTCAAGACACACATCATACTATCAAAAGAACCAAATCTAATTTTCGTTAAACCCCTGAAAGTGGTTATTAAATGCCTCTCTCTCTCTGTGTTTCAGGGTCCAGATGGAGATTTGGGGTTCACCGGTATTCCCGGACTCAAAGGAGCGACGGGAATTCTGGTCTGTCTCTTCATCTTCTCAGTAAATCAGTTTGAATGTTTGTCGTCATCTCATCATGTGTGTGTGTGTGTGTGTGTGTTTCAGGGTGTCTCTGGTCCTGTAGGTCCGCTGGGAACGATCGGTCCGGTTGGGAAGCCTGTAAGTGTTTCGATGCTTCATTAGTGTTTATGACACGTGTGTTTTTCCCAATATCAGATAAAGGATGTGTTGGATGCTTTCTCAGGGTAACAGAGGACCCAAAGGAAGCCGTGGAGAGATGGTAAGATGTGCTCTTCACACACATGTGTGCTCTGTTAGATCAGACTCGTCATATACTCTTATAGTGCAATGTTTTGTTTATGGAAGCACGGAGTTCATAAGCATATGGTCATTGACTCAGGATTTCCATTTCCATCTCATTATGCTCTGTTTTTAATCTGGATACAGCAGGACAGATACATGTTTTAGAAAAACAAGTGAATGTATGTAAAGTTATGATGATCTCTTTCTACAGGGGCCTCAGGGGCCACAGGGCACTCCAGGGCCACAGGTACATACACACTGTTATAAAACAGATTCAGGTCCTTGATTCTGATTGGCTGAGCCACTACAAACATAAACATTTGTTTACTTTGTTTGGAGGAAGAATGCTGTTGTTATTAATACCATCACACTTTATTTGCTCTGTTTTATTTTGTGAAGCCTTACTACGTTAATGGAATAACCATTTTATAAAAGCAATAATCCCTGTGAAGCCGTGGTTTACAGTGATTTTATAACAGCTACAGGGGTTTTAGTCTCTTCCGCTGTTATAAAATCACTGTAAACCACGGCTTCACAGGGATTAATGCTTTATTATCACACTACAGAAAAGTTATAAAGATAATCATGCTTAATGTTTCATGCGTTTGTTAAGGCCTGAGCATTGCAAGGCTAACAATTTGGCTACAGACATGCATAAGGGTGAGATTATTATTATTATTATTATTATTAATAGTTTATTTTCTGTGTTGATTGACAGGGGCCTCCAGGTTCCCCCGGCCCGTCGGTAAGATTCAAACCCGTCACCTGACTCACTCTTGATTGTGCAATTGCACTCATTAAACATTTACACGTGTCATTATTTCACATTTACTTTCATTCACTTGCCACTTTTATTCCATGCAGTTCTTGTTCTCCTGTGCAAATATCTAGAAACATTTTTAAAGATGCATTTCAGAGAGAAACAAAATTACTTGAGATATTAAGTCTTGTTTGCTAAAAAAAATTAATACATAAAATCTCAAAATGATTTGATTTTATCATTAAAACGAGAGAACATATCTGCCAGTGGAGAATGTAAAACAACAGCCATTGTAGATTTGATTTAAAAATAAAGTCACTACATTTCCTTTATCTTTTGTAAGTTTTGTAGCATTGCATCCGTGTCTCTCCAATGGATGCGAATGGGTGCCGTCAGAACGAGAGTCCAAACAGCTGATAAAAACATCACAATAATCCACAGCACTCCAGTCCATCAGTTAACATCTGGAGAAGACAAAGGATGAAACAAATGAAAAAAAAAGTGAAGGAACAGACAAACCGAGTATATTGAAAATAGCAGAGGGCCTAAGACAGATCCTTGTGGCACTCCATACACAAGGATTTAAAAAAAAATGATTTTTTTATCCAAACAGCTGATAAAAACATCACAATAATCCACAGCACTCCAGTCCATCAGTTAACATCTGGAGAAGACAAAAGATAAAACAAATCCAGCATTAAGATGCTTTTAACTTTTTAGGAGGAAGTGTTATTATGGATTATAGACTTGTATTTTATCTGGAAGTTATGGTTTGAACACTTAATGCTGGATTTGTTTCATCTTTTGTCTTCTCCAGATGTTAACTGATGGACTGGAGTGCTGTGGATTGTGTTTTTATCAGCTTTTCAGACTCTCATTCTGACGGCACCCAATCACCCCCATTGTAGAGCAAGCGATGGAATCATCTTAAATAAACCTGAATTTTGTGATCTTCAAGAACGCACACTACTGGAATAGAAAATATGTGCTGGAAGGTTCTTTAAGGATGTTTCTTCACCCTCATTTGTTCTCGTCTCATAGATACGCATTAATACGGACGTTCAAGCGCTGATGGAGTCCGATGCACATCTAGAGCTGAAGGTGAAGACTTCTAGATTGCTTTCTGTAAGTCGATAACGTGCACTAATGAATAACAACCACAGAACTGTAACATGTTTTATTCCTGGCGTGTTTGTTCTTGATGTGTTCTCAGAGTTATCAGAACTCAGACGCGTCTCTGTCGCAGCAGAGCGCTGAGATCTTCAGGACGCTGCATTATCTGAGCAGCGTCATCCTCAGCATGAAGACGCCGCTGGGAACCAGAGAAAACCCGGCCCGCTTCTGCAGAGACCTGCTGGACTGCAGACACACCATGAGCGACGGTGAGATCCGGTTGCACTACAAGCTTTCAGACACTAGTATAGTTTCAGCAATACTTACAGTTCGATTTCATTTTATATATTTTTACATTTTCATTTGAGTTAATATTTTATTAAATTTTTTGTTTGTTTATATATATACATATATGCAAATTTATATACATTTTTATTTCGATTTTAATTATTTTAGTAAGTCAAATGAAATGAAAATGACAAATGCTGCATTGGAAGCTAGTGTCACACACCTGGACTCATTTTGTGTGTTTTTGCCCCTGTGACCCAGTTTCTGTCTTCCGTGTCTGGTTTGATTAGTTTCCAGGTGTGTCTCTTCATTTCCCCATGTGTTCCATGTCCCTGTTAATTTAGTCATGCCATCCACCTGTGTTTCCCCAATTATCCCTTCTACTTAAGCCTTGTCCTTGCAGTTCTGTTTTGTCGGGTCTACTCGTCTAAATGTCAACTTGTCTACTTGTCACCTGTTACTTGCCACTTGCCTCTTGCCACCTGTTATTTACGACTTACCTTGTTTATGTTTTATTTAATAAATCCTTGTTTTGTTTATCCCTCGGCTCCGTGTTCCTTCCAGCAGCATAAGCCGTGACAGAAGACCCGACCTGAAAAAGTTAAAAACTGCGTGTTTTCCCTCCGTTTTGTTTTCCGTTTTTTTTCACAGTCTTTTTTCTTTCCGTAGTGTTTCATGGATCCCCTCTATCGCCCCGAATACCTCCTCCTCCTGCTGGAGCAGGAGGGACTGTCTCTCGAGGACCATACCAGACGGTTTCTCTGGCTAGCTAATGCCACCAGCTACCCGGACCACGCGCTCTGCACCTTTTATCACGCCAGCCTGAACCCTAGGTGCAGAGCGTTGTCGCCCGAAGATGGTCCTCGGGAGGATTTCGCCGCATTTATAGAGTGGATTCTGGTGAGAAATGGGTCCCCTCTCACGGTCGGCCCAATGGAGGATCTCGCCAGGTCCACTCTGGACCCAGAGCCCAGCCTACAATCTCCCCACAGTACGAGGCATAAGCCCGAGCCCACCGATGACGGAGAGCCAGAGAGCATCCTGTCAGACCAGGTGCGAGAGCCGGCGACACTGCCCACCACGAGGGAGCAAAATATGGAGCGCCAAAAGGGTCAAAATGAGGGGGGTTCCAATTCACCTATGCCAGATCCTCCTGTAAGCCCAGGATGGGCTCCTGATCCTCTGTTAAGCCCAGGAAGGGCTCCTGATTCCCCGTTAAGCCCAGGACGGGCTCCTGTTCCCCCGTTAAGCCCAGGACGGGCTCCTGTTCCCCTGTTAAGCCCAGGACGGGCTCCTGTTCCTCTGTTAAGCCCAGGACGGGCTCCTGATCCTCTGTTAAGCCCAGGAAGGGCTCCTGATTCCCCGTTAAGCCCAGGAAGGGCTCCTGATTCCCCGTTAAGCCCAGTAAGGGCTCCTGATCTTCCGTTAAGCCCAGGACGGGCTCCTGATCCTCCTTTAAGCCCAGGACGGGCTCCTGATCCCCCGTTAAGCCGAGGACGGGCTCCTGAACCCCCGTTAAGCCCAGGACGGGCTCCTGAACCCCCGTTAAGCCCAGGACGGGCTCCTGATCCTCCGTTAAGCCCAGGACGGGCTCCTGATCCTCCTGTAAGCCCAGGATGGGCTCCTGATCCTCCTGTAAGCCCAGGATGGGCTCCTGATCCTCTGTTAAGCCCAGGACGGGCTCCTGTTCCCCCGTTAAGCCCAGGACGGGCTCCTGATCTTCCGTTAAGCCCAGGACGGGCTCCTGATCCCCCGTTAAGCCGAGGACGAGCTCCTGAACCCCCGTTAAGCCCAGGACGGGCTCCTGATCCTCCGTTAAGCCCAGGACGGGCTCCTGATCCTCCGTTAAGCCCAGGAAGGGCTCCAGCCCCAGAGCTTACTCCAATGCCTGCTCCTCCAAAATTCCCACCCTCCCACCCACTCCTGCCTCCTCCTCCGCTGTCGTCTGGCTGCCCCTCTGCTCGCCCTCAGCCTACCATCATTGTGGTGCGAGCTCAGCGGGACCGCCATCCTCCAGCGACGCCTTGGTCGGCGTCTCCCTCACCTCCGCCTCCAGCCTCTGAGGCCTGGACTCCGCCTCGGCCCGTTGACCCGTCGGCTCCACCATGGCTCCTAGCTCCTTCCTCTCCGCCGTGGCCCAGCAGTCCGCAGGTTCTGCCTGGCTCCCTCGTCCCTCCGGCTCCGCCTTGGTCTGGCGTCGTCCATCCTATGCCTCGGGACTCCACTCCTCCGGCTTCGCCTCATCCCTCCGTCCCTCCGGCTCCGTCAGGCTCCTTCATCCCCTCGGCTACACCTCAGTCCTCGGTCACTCTGGCCTCACCGCGGCCTTCCGGATCCACATCGCCGCGTCAGTCACCAGAGCCATCAGTTCCGCCTAGGACCTCCGGCTCCTCCCCGTCACCCTGGCTCTTCGGCTCTCCGTCTCCGCCTCGGGCTCCTCCTCCACTTGCTCCGTTGCCGTGGGTCGAGTCCCTGGAGTCAGTGATCATTCCTCCTCCATGGCTCCTTCCACCGTCGGCCCCACCTTGGGCCGTTATGGCTGTGGCCTGGGTCCTGCTGGGTACCTCCTGCTTCACATCCTTCCTGTCTCCTCCCTGGCTCCTCCCTCCGTCATCTCCTCCCTGGCTCCTTCCTCTGTAGTCCCTGTCTGCTGGCCCCCTCCTGGGAGGCTGTCCTCCACCGGAACCTCCTCCCAAGTTCCCACCCATGCCTCCCTTTGTTGTTTCTACGGTGCGAGGACGCACCTACCGGGAGGGGGGAGTACTGTCACACACCTGGACTCATTTTGTGTGTTTTTGCCCCTGTGACCCAGTTTCTGTCTTCCGTGTCTGGTTTGATTAGTTTCCAGGTGTGTCTCTTCATTTCCCCATGTGTTCCATGTCCCTGTTAATTTAGTCATGCCATCCACCTGTGTTTCCCCAATTATCCCTTCTACTTAAGCCTTGTCCTTGCAGTTCTGTTTTGTCGGGTCTAAATGTCAACTTGTCTACTTGTCACCTGTTACTTGCCACTTGCCTCTTGCCACCTGTTATTTACGACTTACCTTGTTTATGTTTTATTTAATAAATCCTTGTTTTGTTTATCCCTCGGCTCCGTGTTCCTTCCAGCAGCATAAGCCGTGACAGCTAGCTGAAATAAATCAAGTTTTATTTTTAATTTTTTATTATTTTTATTTAAGTTAAAGTTAATTTATATATATATATATATAATTTTTTATTTTATTTTTTATGGTCTTAGTTTTAGTTAATAATAATAACCCTGTTGTCCAGCATGATATCTTCAGTATATGCTGCAGTATTTAGCAGTAATGATAAAGTGACTTGTTTTTAAACTTGAATATGGGAGCATTGATATATTCAGTTAATTAACCAACTCATGATTCCAAAAGTTTCAAGAAATATATATCCTTCCATAAAAAATAGTAATTAAGTGTGTGAGCCTTTTAATTTAGATTAAACTTAGATTATACACTACCGTTCAAATGTTTTGAATAATTAAGATCTTTGAATTTTTTATAAATAAGTCTCTTCTGCTCACCAAAGCTGCATTTATTTGGTTAAAACAAGTACAAATACAGTAAAAATTGTGAAATATTATTACAATTTAAAATAAGTTTTTTATGTGAATATCTGTTCAACCTTTCTATTTATTCCTGTGATTAAATCTGTATTTTCAGCATCATTACTCCAGTATTCATTGTCACATGATCTTCAGAAATCATGAAAATATGAAACATTTCTGATTATCAATGTTTAAAACATCTGTGCTGCTTCAGATTTTTGTGGAATCCGTAATATGAAATATTCCAGACTTTTGACTGGTAGTGTAAACTGAATAGTGTATTATTTTAAGTACTTCTTAATCACCCTGAGGTGCATTAAGTCATTCACTCACTGACTGTTTCTACAGCTCACTGACTGAGTGTTTTGTTGTATCTGTGTTGATCAGGATTGTTCTGGATCGATCCAAATCTTGGCTGCACGTCTGATGCCATCCAGGTGTTCTGTAACTTCACGGCAGGAGGACAGACGTGCTTGAACCCCGTTACGACAGATAAGGTACTGGGATACATGTCCTGCCAGGGCTATTACTGAACAGCTGATACATGCATATTAACCCATTATTAATTAATAATAATAAAAAAACATTACTTGAAATAAAATAAACTTAACTCAAATAAAATATAAAGTGAAAGTGACGTGACATTCAGCCAAGTATGGTGACCCATACTCAGAATTTGTGCTCTGCATTTAACCCATCCGAAATGCACACACACACAGAGCAGTGAACACACACACACACAGTGTGAACACACACCCGGAGCAGTGGGCAGCCATTTATGCTGCGGCGCCCGGGGAGCAGTTGGGGGTTCGATGCCTTGCTCAAGGGCACCTCAGTCATGGTATTGAGGGTGGAAAGAGCACTGTACATTCACTCCCCCCACCTACAATTCCTGCCGGCCCGAGTCTAGAACTCACAACCCTTTGATTGCGAGTCCAACTCTCTAACCATTAGGCCACGACTTTCCCCATAAAATAAAAATAAACTTATAATAATTTCAACTTGAAGGGCTGCACTAAAACTAAAAACTATAAAGATATATTTAAAAACTGACAAAAAATCTATTAACTTGAACTTAAACTAAAACTGAAATAAAAGATCATTAATTATAGGAATTATAGAACACGTTTATTTAATTAAATTAATTCTATATAAAAAAGAAAAACTACTCAAAATGACAAAAAGGCGTAACAAAATTGCTAAAACTTTAACTAAAATTAAAGCTAAAATACTTTTTAATGAAATAACCTTCATTGATAATTAATTGATTGATTAATATCTGAAATAAATTACTTTATAACCATGTGTATCAGTTAGTTGCAAGGCAACATTTCTCTCTTTCATGAAGTTAAGATGAAGCACTAAAATATACATATATTTAAAACAAAAACTAATAAAAATTATAGAAAAAATGTATTACTAAGAACTAAGAATACAAATCCCTTTGTCAAATAATTTGTCCAACAGTCCAAAACGAAAATTATTTAGTCTCTTATTCCCCAAAAAATATACACATTTTAACTAAATTTAAACTATAAGAATCAAACAAAATAGTGTATTTTGTAAAGCCACTCTGTGAAGATATTGAGTGTTTATGATGAACTCATTTAATAGCATTAACCCTGCTGAGGTTTTACTGTAAAGACGAGTTCAGATGTATGACACACTGAACATGATTCCTAACTAAAGAGAAAATAAATGAGAAGTATTTGATGTCAAGCTGCGAAATCGCATTGCCTCTGAAAGGCAAATCTGATTTGAATTAAAATCTGGATTCCTGTAAGCCTGATCGTTTGTCAGCTTCGGACGTAAACATACATTTGCCAAAAGTTGCCACAGTCCTCAGAAAAGTTGATTATGTTAACACTGAGTTTAAGAAGCTGGATGTTTGACTTCACAGGCCGTGTTTGATGTGGGGAAAGTCCAGATGAAGTTCTTACACTTAATGAGCGTCTCGGCGACCCAAACCGTTTCCCTCCACTGCTTCAGCGACCCGGCGATGGTTGCAGTAGAAAAGCCTCGGGCCCTGCGTTTCCGGGGTTGGAACGGCCAAGTGTTCGAAGAAAACTCGCCTCGGGGTCCACATGTGGTTCTGGACGACTGCGAGGTGAGCTGAGTGTGGCTTAAAGGGATAGTTCACCCCAAAATGAAAATTTCACCATTTTTAGCTGAAACTGTGGCCCTTGGTGATTCATGAAATGCAAGTTTAATCGCACTTTGAGAGGCAATAATCTGTGGCTCCAGACGATATATTGAGGTTCTTATGAAGTGAAACGATCAGTCTGTGCAAAACCATTATTTACAGAATTATAGGTATATGCCGGTTATCAAATTTTCCTTGTGGTTAATTGCATCACGGTATACGGTATTATCATGGTATTGAAAAAAAGTTCATAATACACTAAAACAGGTTAAAAAAAATTTTCTTATAACAAAAATAACTGAACATTTAAATACAATAAAGCAATACATAAAAATATATGAAGGTTTACATAGATTAAAGTGCAAAAGAAATATAAAGACCCATAGGTATCGTTCTACAATAAGACCTCATTAGTTAACCTTTGTAAGTGCATTGACATTCACAATGAGCAATAGCTACATTTGCTACAGAAGTTATTCATCTTTGTTAAAAAATAAAGTCTTGGTTCATGCTAGCTCATTAAATAACACAGCTGCAACTTTTCATTTTAACATGTTATTAAATATTGGAATACCTAAGATTAATGAATGTTCAGAAGAATTTGTCATTGGCAGTTAACTAATGAATTAATTAATGAAGCTCTAATGTAAAGTGTGAATGAACAATAAAGAATAAAAACACTTTCAAACAACATCTAAGGCATGTTGTAGTCCAGATTAAAATGAAGAAAAAAAAAGGTTTGAAAATAAATAGCCTATTAAGTCTTAATATTTAAGTATTTGGCCTGTGATGAACATCATAGAAAATACAAAAATCTGAATGGCTGTTTAAAATTATTTAAATACGTTTTAGAAAGTAGTGCAGCTGCTTTATTTATGGGGTTTCCAGAGTAATGGCTGCGTTTTCTTCACTTTAGCGCCATCTGCTGTCAGAGAGTGAATGTGCTTTCATAGCATTATCGAATACCGGCAAATGTCTACAGCATAACGATCCGGAGTGAATCATTCTTTGGTTCGAGAACGAATCATTCTTTCGAAATGGTTCTTTTTTCTTAATCAGACTGAATCGTCTGAAACAGTTCACTGCTCGAGCAGCACCGATCTGTTACTCAGTTAAACTCACTTTCAGACGCCAATTTGACTTGAAATGAGCCCGAACAGTGGCGTGTCTGATTCTTTGATGAATGAACTGATTCAAGGCTCCAGTTCTTCCAGTATTGTCTGAACCCAGGAACCCAAGACTGATGAGCCGCTGATATGAGCATGTGTGAACCCAACACTTGAATGAAGGGGTGAAATTAAAGGTTTAATGATTTCCCACTGTTTGTGGCGAGCTGATGTAGATTAGTTTATTCACTTTATCTGATTTTGGCACTTAAAACATACTCTTTTCACATCATTATTGGGTGCTTTACAGTACATAAACAAACTAGTGAAATGAACCAGTTCATTAAAAGGGATAGTACACCCAAAAATATACATTTGCCTATAATCTACACGCACTCAGGTCATCCAAAATGTGTATTAGTTTGTTTCTTCATCAGATTTGGAGAAATGTAGCATTGCATCCTTGTCTCATCAATGGATGTGAATGGGTGCCGTCAGAATGAGAGTCCAGCATTAAATACTGTTGTTTATTACTCACCCTCTTGTCATTCCAAACCTGTAAGACCTTCTTTCATCTTCAGAGCACAAATAAAAATATTTTAGATGAAATCCGAAAGCTTTCTGACCCTCCCATAGACAGCAATGGTCCTTACACGATCAAGGTCCAGGGAGATACGAAGAAAATACTCAATTTCACTTCAGTGATTTAACCGTAATTTTATGAAGCTATGAGAAATACTTTTTGTCTTGGGAAAAAAAAAACAAAAAAACTTTATTCAACAATATTTCTCCCCCCAGTAACAATCTACCGCCATAATGAAGAGCACCACGAATAGTGTTTATGATGCTTGTATTTTATTTATATATATATTTACCAGTATGTTACATTATTTCTGAATGTACACTCAAGAAAGTTTTAAGATTTATGTATTTGAATTGTATTTAAAATGTACATCCATTCGGATTGCACAGCTTTACTATAAACAAAATATTCCTGTTTTATTTTCTGTAATATTTTACAGATTTCTGTAATAGTACTAATCGACTTAATGTGTCAAATTCATACTTTTTAACTGAATAAATGCAATTGTTTTAGATTTATGCTGATTCCAATAAATGCATTTTGAAAATCTGATTATTCAGATCAAATCAAATAGATGCATATAGTTGCAGAAATCTGACCCATTTAGTTTATGCATGACTGACAAATATGAATCACAAGTTTATTAAATTGTTAAAACTGTATAATATAAATGTATGTTGCTAATATTGCATGCAATTCATATACATACATTTGAAATTCAGGCCTAATTTTTTTGTCTGTATTTATCTGTATTTTTTTCTATTAACAATGCAATTTCGACCCAGTGCGATGTATTTTCCAGAGAATGTATCTAGATGTTTGCCTGTTTGTCTGAACAGATCCGTGATGGCAGCTGGCATCTGTCACGATTCCTGTTTCAAAGCCAAGGCACTCAGCAGCTTCCCATCGTGGACATTCAAGGTGTCCATCCCTCACGTCCAGGAGACCAGCGGCACGTGGAAGTGGGTCCTGTTTGCTTCCTGTGAAATCACTGAAGGACTTGAAACGGTCCTGATGCTCAAATCAGACCAGCGGGGAACAAACCCCTCCATTTGGTCTCCAACCCGAGTGTTTTGAAAGACTGCTGTTGTGTATTATCTGGTGCGGTTCAGTATGTCTTGACCTTTTCAAACATGCAGAGAGTCTCCGGTAAAGTCCCTGCAGATTGTGTGTTCGATCTTGAATCATTGCTAGATAAATAGTCAGACGAGGTTAAACTTTGTTAGCAAACTATGAAAAGGCTGACCTGGACTCTTTAGATGGTGCTCTACCTCCTTCACGTACAGGTGCTCGCGTTCAGGTGCATCCAGCCCGAAACAAACTCTACGCAAGGACACAAATGCAAACTCCGTTTGGTGACTCAATGTGTTTTAGAAATTTGTCTCGACAGTCAGTTTTTCTTTTAAATCAAGGTGGAGGTGCAGTTTAAAGGCCACATTGCTAAGCAAGTTAGATAAAGTTAGAGTAGTTAATCCATAGACAATTTTTATAAGAACACTAGCTATGTTTCCCTTCATGTGTTTTAAAAGTAATTTTGGAGTATTGCATAAAAACGCTGGATAGAAACACCAATAAGTGCATAAAATCGTAAAAGATTGGGGCATCATGTGTGTCGTGTGTGTGTGTGTGTGTGTATATATAAAACATTTGATGAAAGATGTGCATAAAATCTTTAACATTTTGATGGAAATACTAGTAACTGCATGGAATCTTAAATAAATTTAATTAAAATTAAAATTCCAAAAAGTACATAAAATTGTAAAAAATAAAATAAAAAAGTGGTATCATATGAAATAGAAACACCAAGAAGTGTACAAAATTCTGGTATGACAGTGCATGGAACCTAAAAAAAATTGGCGTATCACATAAAAAAAATGCTTGATGGAACAGCAAGAAAGCACATTATATTTAAAAAAGGGGTGGGGGGGTATTACAGTATATTAAACATTTCGAATGAAAACGTGCATAAAAATCTGAAACTTTTGGGGAATGTCAAAAAAATCTTGATGGAAAGGACAAGAAGTCCAGGAATTCATAAAAATATTAGCGTTTTGCAAAAAGCACATGGAAAGAAATGCATAAAATCGTGAAAAATTTGGGTTTTGCATAAAAAAGCTGAATGGAAATGGAAAAAAAATTCGTAAAATCCTAAAAGAAATTGGGGTTTCGCATGAAAAAAATGCTGAATGGAAATGCCAAGAAGCACATAAAATCTTACAAAAAATGGGTATTACATAAAAAACTTAAACACACGAAACAAATTGGGTATCGTATAGAAATAATGAATGTAGACTCCAAGAAGTGCATTTAAATCTTAAAATGTGCAGAAAAAATTATTGAGGTGGCTACTTTATTGTTCAGTAAGAAAATATGCACATAAACTACGATGGAAACACATTTAAAGCAACTTTTTATTGCTTTATTACTGATACTTTTCGCCAGTTTCTCAGGAAGTGAAGATTTTGTTTGCTTAAACATGGTACAGAAACAGCATTTTATTCACAAATGTTTTTTGTGATATTTGAATTTCTTTGCAAGTTTTAGATGGAAACAGCAACAGACCGATACATTTGTCAGAATCACTTTGAACACCTCAGAAACACAAGGATGCATCATTTTATGTACATCAGTCAATGGTTTGCATTGGTGTATTTGTGTGCAGTATGTTTCTGGCCGTAAGTTGTTTGTTTGTGCTTGCTTTTTCTTTTGTACTTTTGCGTTTGGTCATTTCGATCACAACAAACCTAATTTATATGAACAGTGTGTTGATGAGTAATGTTACACATCGGCTTAATATACTTTATACATTAAGGAGAAAGTTCGCTTGTGACTCTTAAAGAGACGCCACGAGTATCTCGCATGCATGAAATCGAAGAACAAGGATACTTGATGGGATTTTTAAGTGACATTGTTATTTTAAACCATTTTAATGTTCCCAGGTGATAACAATATGTGAATTTAAAAAAGATCTTTTGAGATTTTTGTGACATCTCTGACATATGGAAGCCGTTTCTACAAAAATGTCCCTAATTCTGAGTTTATATCTTGCAATTCTGACTTTTTACTCCGAATTGTGAGATAAAAGTCACAATTACTGCATTTCGATGGTGAAAATGTGTTTCCATAAGGTCAGTCGACTTCTTCGTGGTGCTGCCGTATTCAGCGTTAGCAATGAGTTAGTCTTTTTTTATTTTCCCCTTATGTATATTTGGACATTATATGTTTGTTTATTTATGTTATCTTTTTATTTCTCAAAAATACTGTACTCCAATAAATTATATCTCTCAGAGATCTCTCTGGTCGCTCACCATTTAGTTCGAAATCTTATTTATGTCAAATTTGTTTTTGTATATAAACACACATAGGGAGTGCATATGTTGTTCTGGCAGCTGCGATTGGCCAGATTCAGATCACATGATCCCACACAGGAAGAGTAACACTTGTTAACTTATGATTACAGTATCAAAACTGTCACTAAATGTGCCTACAGAAACAAAACAAAGACGAAAAATGTAAATACCTAATATTTTGACATTAAATAAAATGATTTAATCCCAATTTTCTCATGAGTTATTTAATTCTATGAATAAAAATGGCCTTTTTTTGTCATTGTGTCTGTCTACATATAACTAACACCTTGCTATGTGTACAGCGTTGGGCTAACAGACTTGTTACTGCACTTATATGTTGTTCTTTTGTTGGTTTTGATTGCTTCTATTGTCCTCATTTGTAAGTCGATAAAATATATATTTATAATATATATAAAGGCAGGCTTTGTCCGACTCTTCTCAGTTTGTTTATTTAAACAGGGAATCATTTCAATTAATAGCAGTTAAGTATGGAGTGCCACAAGGATCTGTCTTAGGCCCTATGCTATTTTCAATATACACGGTTTGTCTGTTCCTTCACTTTTTGCATCTTCAACCGTGTTTATGTGACACTGTCAGTACTAGCCGAGCTCTAGCTATGATATTAACTGAAATAAGCTAAAAAAAAAAAAAAATCAAATGCTTACAAATATTATATCCTCTTTTGCATTACGAAGATAACTGCTTTTTACATTGAAACATCCAACATAAATCTACAAACATTTCAAGGTGAAGTAACTGGTTTAACATTACTGCTAACTAGTGAAACCACTCCATTAATATGAAATGCAGCTCAAAATACATGTTAGATGGAAACATTGTGCATTATGATTGAGTTTGAAGCTTAATTGACTATATTTTAAATTGTTTGAGCACCGCGGTTCAGCTCATGAGTTCAATAGGAAATCAGAAAGCATTCAGGCATCTCAAACCATTCAAGTTAAAATTTCTCAGTTTACTGTAATAAATATTTTAGGAATTATTTGTGTATCTGATTGTTTCCCTTCTGTTTTGTGACACCCCAACATACTCATAACTAATAAAGATGGCTTTTTATATTAGCATCAAAGATGGGCGTCTTAATTACATGGTGTATAATTTTATTTTAAAGTTAAAAATGAATTGGACCAGTGGACGGACAAACCACACATTTCAGTGTTTTTATTTTGTGTAAATTTCAGCTCACAGTTTTGCACATTCAGTTTAACAACTTAAAGTCAAAGAGGGTAAACTTTATCATTCGACTGAACTGTGGTCGTATGTTTTAAACACTTCGACTACCTCTTCTTACACACACATGTATTATATGTACATTCTTGTGTTTTTGAAATTCTTCGCTCTGACTTTGACCGTTCTCTCTCTCACAAACACACACACACACACACACACACACACACACACATTAGACCTCTTTTAAGGGTTAAGATGCTTTACTTCACTACATTCCAAAGCATAAAATCGTATGGATTGCAGCTGTTCTGAAGTCGACCACTCACTGATTCAAATGAACCGTTTAGTGCGAGTCTACAGAAGTATGAACCGGGAGATCTTGTGAGCGCGCGTGCGTCTGATGTTGCTAAAAATAAGTTACTAATGTCGAAATTTTGGATTAATTATTGTAACTGAAAATCATATTTAGGTCAAAATTGTCAGTTGTTTGGGAACTAAATCCGTTGTAAAGAGTGATCTATTTAAGCCCACTGAAATACTCGAGTGCAGACGATGCAAACACATCAATTTTAGGTAAACAAAACAAACAAAAAAAAAACATTAAAATTACACAGATTAAATACAATAACTCATGCACGTTCAAATTCCCCGCTGCCGTAATGTTAACAGTTTTATTAAAATGCTACCATCCGTATGTGACGTCTGTTTTTATATTGTTTATCAACAGTAACCTATTGTTTGGATTAACTAGACGAGTACACAAACATGAATATTTAATCATAACCGTACTGAAAATAAGTACATATTGTTAGCTGATGCTAACTGTCTAGCTAACAAGCTTGCTGGTGCTAAGTTGAGGTAATTTTTATAAATAATGTCCAAATATTTTTATTCAACCACCTATATATATATATATATATATATATATATATATATAGATTACATCTGGGTAGAAAAAAAGGATGTGATGTTCAGAACATGGTAACTACAGTAATTATCAAAGTGGGAAGAGATGCACCCTGTTTGGCCAGGGGTGTTTTTACACCATGGACAAGGTTTAAGAAGGAAAAAATCCACGGGCGTAGCCATCTTTTCAGAAGTGAGGGGGACAGAAATTATATATATATAGGCTATATATGTAGGCTATATAACATTTCTTTAATCTATATAGCTTACCAATCAACAGTTTTTGAACAGTAATATTTTTTATGTTTTTAAAGAAGTATCTTCTGCTCACCAAGCCTTCATTTATTTGATCCAAAGTACAGCAAAAAACAGTAATATTGTGAAATATTTTTATATTTAAAATAACTTTTTTCCCTATTTGAATGTATTTTAAATTGTAATTTATTCCTGTGATCAAAGCTGTATTTTCAGCAACATTACTCCAGTCTTTATAGTGTCACATCCTTCAGAAATCATTCTAATATGCTGATTTGCTGATTATCAATATTTAAAACATGAGTATTTTTTTTTCAGTATTCTTTGATGAATATAAGGATCCAAAAACTAGCATTTATGTGAAATAAAAAGCTTTTGCAACATTGTGTGCACTTTGAATGGGTTAAATACAGAGCACGAATTCTGAGTATGGGTCACCATACTTGGCTGTACGTCACGTCACTTCACTTTAAATGATGATAAAGACATAATTTTCTATTTCAGATTATTCCTGATTTCTATTTCAAAATAAATGCTGTTCTTCTGAACTTTCTATTCATCAAAGAAACCTTATTTTTATTTTATTATTTCTGAAGGATTGTCTGACTGGAGTATTGATGCTTAAAATTCAGCTTTGAAATTTCAACAAATTACATTTTGAAATATATCCAAATAAAAAACAGTTAATATAAATAGGTTAGTAAAAATATTTCACAATTTTTCTGTTTTGCTGTACTTTGGATCAAATAAATGCAGGCTTGGTGAACAGAAGAGACTTCTTTAAAAAATATTAACAAGCTTACTGTTCAAAAACTGTTGACTGGTAGTGGATACAAAAGGCAAATTAAAAATTTCTCAAATTTCTAACTTTTAATTGGCTTAGAAATCTATAACTGCTGGACAATAACAAATAATAACGATTTGTTTATATAGGCCTACTACAAAATGTTTTTGTCAATTAGCACTGCATTGTTCATACTTTATTTATCACCTGCTGAAGATGACTTGAAAAACCATATATTATCATATATAATATATATAATCGTATGTTTAATGTCTTCGTGTTTCCAAAAGTTTCTGGCCTTTTTTTTCTGTGTAAAAACTGCTTTCATGCAGCGATAGCTGGACGCTTTTGCCCATATTAGGAATTTCCTGATATGACTTTCTGCGCGAGAGCGCCCTCTGGCTTCGAGTATAAATTAAACACACACTGTTGGAGAGTTCAGCGCTCTGTGATGTTCATCTCGCTGTATTCTGGGTCCGGGGGGGGGGGGGGGGGGGGGGTGGCTGATTATGAAAATATAATTATATTTTCCTTTAAAATGTTCTTCCTAACTTCAGGCCTTATTATCATGTCATATATAGTCCTAACTGTGATGTTCTGTAAAACAACAAACTTTAAAATACTTTGTTCTTACTGGTGAAAATCAGATGGTCGTCTCTGTTTTCTCTCATGTACATCACAGTGTAAGCTTTCACAGTTAACATCACTCTCATCATCGTAGTCCATATCAACAACACAAATATATCTTGACTCCATATAGTTGTTCTTTTGGAAAAAATCCCAGGTATTTTGAGCAGTAGGATTATTAAAAATATGTGCGAATATAAAATTTAATTAAGTAGCCTATATAAAATTTTTGTACTTTTTTACTTAAAAATAAAAATCGAGTACTTTTGTACTTTCACTTGAGTAAAATTGAAAAAGGAGTACTTTTACTCTTACTGGACTAATATTTTATTATATTTATCTGTACTTTTACTCAAGTACTTGATTTGTGTACTTCGTCCACCACTACTTTTTGCATTAAGATTCTTTATGAATACGGGCCCTGGCTTCTAGCACTCCGACTGCAGAAAACTGTCGTAAAGAGAGCGCAGAAGACGGCAGACACGTGTGGAGCGCAGCACACGTGGTCGTTAGTGTTTTGGTCAGAGAGCGCATCGAATGAATGCATATAAAAACAATCTTGTGTTGAATATGTTACCGGTTATGGACATCAACGATAAAGCTGATGATGATCGGAGAGGAGTCAAGCGAAAGGTGGCTTTGTCCAGGTCAGTTACTGTAGTCTAAAAAGGGTAAAATCACAGTGATTGTGAAGATAACATTACATTTGTGTCGCATTTCTGCTAGTCTTGTTCGCCTGTGTAACGTTAAATTCGTTAAAACGTCTGTTTACAGTTATAAATAAGATCAGCGACGTATAATTCAGTACTATAGTGTATTTAAATTATCATATTGCTTATCACTTCTTCAGCTGTGACGTTTGTGAGAATAAAGAGGCCAAATACAGATGTCCGAGCTGCATGAAACACACCTGCAGGTAACAGACACACACACACACACACACACACACACATACTCAGGTTTATTGTACACTATTAATGACGATCAATTTAATGATGTTGTGAAGTCATTCATCACTGTAGTCAGTGTTAATGCGGTCCTCAGTTTATAATGTATTTATTATTTAAAGGGGAAAAAAAAGAAAAGACACAGAAAGTCAAGATCTTGCATTACCATGAAAATGGTACATCAAAATCATGTTACAAAATGTTTTCGTTCATGCATTATAAAAATGTAAGTTAGGATCGTGCACTTTCACGTCTACGTTCAAAAATGTGAGTGACATTTAAAGGTTTAAAATAATAAAACTATACAGCTGCTTTTCAAGAAATTAGAATTTTGTGGAAAAGTTAATTTCAGTAATTCAACTCAAATTGTGAAACTCGTGTAATAAATAACTTCAATGCACACAGACTGAAGTAGTCGAAGTCTTTGGTTCTTTTAATTGTGTTGATGTCGGCTCACATTTAACAAAAAACCCACCAATTAAACATATAACTACTATACATTTGATATTATTAATTTACTCATAACAAAATAATATTAGTATAATGACAAGCAAATTAAAATTGATGGCATTACTCCGTGTTCATGTTAGCACTGTGATCAAACCTCGGCGTTATAATGAGTTTTGATAAATTAATAACAGTAGGATTTTGTTCAAGTGTGTATTTAGTGTTTTTTTTGGTTTTCTGTGTAGTTTGGCCTGCGTCAAGCAGCACAAGACGCTGTCGGGATGCTGTGGTGTTCGGGACAAGACTGCGTTCGTGCCTCTCACTGAATTCGATGAGATCCACCTGCTGAACGGTGAGTATCTGCTCCGTCTTCACAGACACTGCTGATGGACGTGATCACTGAGGAGCTGTGCTGTAGATTACAGGTTTCTGGAGGACACGGCTCGTCTGTCACAGCAGTCCAACAGAGACAATGTCCTGCTCCGCAGCCATCGATACCCGAAAGAGGTGAGAGCTCTGCACATCTGCTCCTGATGCTGACTTCAAAACCAGGTGCAAACACGCCTCTGTTTCTTCCTCTCTTCTAAGGGCATGTGGATGATCAGAAGAGCCAGAGAAGTCAAAGTCACCCTGAAGCTTCTGCCCAAAGTCTTCAGCAAACACCGGGAGAACAGCACCATCTTCAGAAAAGCGTAAGTCTCGGGGTTTGGGAAGATTCGTCTTTGACAGAGTCCCAATATCTGTACCACACTCCTATAATTTGGATAAAAGCATCTGCCAAATGAATAAATGTAAATGCATATTATTTGAATAATAGCAATTTAATATCTTTTTATTAAAATATACATTAGTATCTATTATATAACGTGTGATTATTAAAAGTTTGGTGTGTGCATCCTCATGCATCTTTTTTTTTTTTTTTAAAGCAAATAATTTTTTTTTTTTAAATAATATAGTTTAAAATGATATTTTAATAGATATTTAATGTCTGTATATTTGTTTGTAATATTATTAACATTGAATATTGTTAACATAACAGCATGACATTACTATTATTTAATATCTAATTATCAAAGTGTGTGTGCATCATCATGTAGTCATTTTATTTTCTTAAGAAATTGCAGTCATTTTAATAATAAAAAATATTTAATTTATTAATATTTTAATCATTTAATATTTAGACATTTTATAGTACTTTACCGAAGTTTGATCAAAAACATCTTATTGTATTAATCATAATAATCATAAGAACGCACACTATTTTCATTGTGACTGTCTTGACGAGAAGCTCAGCAAAAGATAATAACATTCATAAAAAAAAGAAAATTGGGGAATGCAAAATATTAAGTTAAAAAAGATGAAGAAAATACTTTTTAAATGTAATTTATTTCTCTATCTGTCTGGTTATTTATATTTAATATTTTTATTTAATAATAAAAAATGTTTTTCTTCAGAATGCCTCATGCATTGTGCATTTAAGTCAGAAAGCTGTTGTCGCCCCAGCTGTCTGCAGTTCTGCTGTGAGCCACATGGTGGCGCTCTTGCTAAGTGCAGTCAGGACAGTGATGTGGAGGGTTTTCTCTCAGCTGATGATGATTAATGACCCACCCTGACCACTTCTGCTCAATGGGATTCTGTTATTTAATTTGTGTTTTCAGTGTGATGACCGAGAGCTGCCAGAACAGTCTGTCAGACTGCAAGAACCTGGACCGCTCATAATTACTCTCTGTTCTCTTTTAAAAAGCGTAATCAATGTCATTGAAGAGGAGAAGGAGGTTTATTGAACACAGTTCCCTTCATGACATCACCGCATTCCATATATGGAGGCAGAGTGGGTGCTGGTGATTGGCTGGTGGCGTTGCTGGGGTGCTTGTGGTTGGCTGTAGTGAGCGAGGGCATTAGTAGCTGGCTGAATGCTTGTGATTGGTCGAGTGAGTTCCTGGAGCACTGTGATTGGCTGAATGGGTTGCCGGGCTGCTTGTGAGTGGCTGTTGATGAAACCTAAAAAAAAAAAAACATTAATTTGTGGGGAAATTAGAAATGTACTATCAGTATTGTCAATCTTAGCTGTATTTATTTGCATTATATTTAGCAATATTTGGATAATGATGTTTTGAAGTCAACTCTAGCTTTAATTACAGTATTAAATAGAAAAATAATGTTAAATGTTCAGTGAGTAGAAGTGGCATTTGCATTGAAATGAAAATTTACGATGAACTGGTTCTGCAGCATATTTGGTTTAGTTATTTGTTGTTTGCTTGCTTTATTACTCTTCCTGATTGGGTTAAATATAAACAACAAATAATCAGTGATTAATGAATCCTCAACAACCCTTGCACAAATAACCGGTATTATAATCATTTGTAACTTTTTAGCATTTCACCTGTAATTTAGAATAACCAGTGAAGCATAAGTCATGCTGAACAAAAATAAACTAAATAAAACTTCTGTTTCCACATCTTAGGGTCATGTTGTACAAATCATCCAGATATTATGAATCATTGTTGACTTGATATTTCTGATGCATTATAATTATTTAATGTAGTTGTTTTGGGACAAGTGGCAAGCTTTTAGACTTTTTGAACTTGGCTGTCAGCTTCCTGGAGTAAAATACGTTTTTTTTTTAGTAATTTATCAATAAAGACAAAAGGGCGGGGTCTTGGTTCCATTCATTGGTTGCTGATTGGATGGCAGCAAATCTGAATCTGAGTGATTGACGTCTGAAATGCATAGATTAGTCCATTCACTAGAAGGTCAAGTTTTGGTATTCTTGAAGCCATGATATTTCAATAAACTACCGAGGTCAAATTTGTAAAATGAATAAATGTCTATATAGTTACATCAATCGCAATAAGGTAACATGCATATCAAAGAGAAGTAAGGCTTAGTTTCCAATTTTGTCCGTTTTTTTGTGTATGGAGTGCCACAAGAATCTGTCTTAGGCCCTCTGCTATTTTCAATATACTCGGTTTGTCTGTTCCTTCACTTTTTCATCTTCAACCGTGTTTATGTGACACTGTCAGTACTAGCCGAGCTCTAGCTATGATATTAAGTGAAATAAGCTAAAAAAAAAAAAAATCTAATGTTTACAAATATAATATCCTCATTTCCATTCCATACCGTAATCTATATCACATGATATTGCCCTTAACAATTAATCAAAACAAAGATTGGTTGCTTAACTTGTCAGTCACAAGTTCTTTTATTAGTGGCCATGTCTTGACCAAAATAAGCTGCAATGTGGATCAGAACTTATTTGTCTAAAAAGCATCTGTCAAGCCGTATAGCAGATGTTTATGTGCAGTACGATCTAATTACATTAGATACAGATGACATTGAACTGAATCTCATTCATGCTCGACCGACAGAAGCAGGACAGATGCGGGAGAGAAATCATCCTCCGAATGTACCAAGTACACAATATCAGAAGCAGATGTTGAGCACTGCACAAGGTTAGCGACACATTTCGGACGCATTTGGCGCGAACCTGACCGTTAGCAGCACTGCACTTTTCTTGCGCTTGGGTCAAAGTTCACCACTTCAGTTGTGTTTCAGGACGTTTCTTGTTGGCGTGCTGTTTACTGCTGGAATGAGTTCTAGATGAGGTTTTACTGCCACTGCATGAGTCTAAATCACTGTAAACCTATTGTGTGTGCTTCCTCTGGAGGATCGCTGTCAGCTCCTTAACAAGCCACATTGCCGAATTCACGAATTCTTTAGTAAATGATGAACAGAGTTCGTTTTGGCATCTCGTGGAACGCGGATGGAACAGGGTGTCCTGTGCTTGCAGGGTTTACAGTGGGGACACCCAGGATTTTTCCTTTCTGTGCCGTTGTTGGGTAATTTTTTTGATGTTTTGTTGTTGCCATGTACGGTTATAGCATCTGGCTTTTCTCTTTCACACCGATTACCTGGTCATTTAGTTTTCTCTCTGTACTGGCACCATTAGCCACATTAAGGACGCCGTGTCGCAATTTAGACGCTACGCAGACTTCACCGCTTGGGGCCTTTGAACAGATTCGGCTGTTAAAGCCGTTACAATTTTTTGGTACAGTTTTTAAAGATACTGTGATCACCATTTGCCTGTGCAAAACTGACCAGCTCAATACTAAATTGCTTTGGGTGGTTGCCAGTTGCTAGGGTTTTTTGGGATGTGTGTATGCTTACGTATTTCTAGGTCATCATTCAGTGTTTAAAAGCACATTTCTGAAAATTCAACTAACAGCTTACAGCTCGTATGTCAGATACTCTGCTAAAAACATCTGTTTGGTTTGGATTGTCATGTCTATCGCGATGAAATCATGCATTTTCAAGCCGTATCAGTTTAAACTTCTGAAACCTACCTACATTCAAGTGGCATCAAAAAAAATGCTCGATGTCCTTTGGCTTCTGCAACATAGGCAGTTTTAGAAAAGATCTGGACGTGATCGATCAGTTGGGAGCTGTAGCTGAGGGCTAACCAGGTGTTTTAAAAGCACTTTATGATTTTTCCCCGCCCAGGGCCTTCAACAGGTGAATAAGCGGCATGACCTGAACTCATCGCTGAAGAATCCTCATCACCTTCTGTATCCAGCATCATTATGAACAACAAAACCTGTGTGAATAGTTATTAGACAGCTCACCTCTTTTCGTTTTATATTTTGTGTGTGCAAATTTTGGAGCCTCTAAACAAAAATATCGAAGCAATATCTAAAAATGTCTTGAATCAAGATATTTTTACTTGACATTCAAAATGGTATATGATGAGCAGCCTTGTTTTCTGAGAAATTAAACCAAATTAGGGGGTCAGAAATAAATACATATTTCCAGAAGGAAATTGGCAGATATTTTTGTCTTGGTCACAGGGGCGTCCAGTATAGAAGAAACTACATGTATAGTGCACAAATACATAGGAATTAAGTTATAAAAGTGGAATATAACATAATATTATGTATATAAAAATAATAATTATGTAATGAATAAAAAAATGGAATGTTTTTATAAGTGAGTCATTCATAGGCTGATTTGTTAAATGCAGATTCATTCAGTTACAAGTGTTTTCGGTGTCAAAATAGAGCAAAATAGTCATGATTGATAATATAGTCTAAAATGTAAGGCACCTAATATTTACTAGTACTTCACTGAACTGTTTTATGAATACAGTATTCCTTTACAAATGTGCTGCTGCTATTCGGGAAAACAGTTGAAGTGTTTCTATCTTCTTTTTACTCCGTCACAGGGATAGCTGGATGTCTTTGTTTATATTAGGGATTTCCTGGAAAGTTAGTGGTTTTATTACGTCTATAAAACGCCCTCTGGCTTCAAGTATGAAGGAAACCGACATTACACTGTGTATGCTCACAACACCCTATGTTTGGTAAAAATAGGAAGCATAATGCTTCTCTCTAAAGAAGCAGGAGGGTTTTTCGTCTCTCTGTGAATGCATATGAATTCTTGATATCCTCATGGACAGTTTGAGAAAAGATCTGGACGTGATCGATCAGTTGGGAGCTGTAGCTGAGGGCTAACCAGGTGTTGTGGAAGCACTTTATGATTTTTCCTCGCCCAGGGCCTTCAACAGGTGAATAAGTGGGATAATCTGAGCTCATCGCTGAAGAATCCTCATCACCTTCTGTATCCAGCATCATTATGAACAACAAAACCTCTGCAGATGGTGATTCGAAAGCTTACGTTTCGTTTTATATTTTGTGTGAAATACAGTAGATGAAATGGTTCAAAATTAGACCAAAAAAAAACGTAATTTAAACAGAAAACAAGGTTATTTTTCTGATTTTATTATTATTATTTTTTTCTTAATTGAATTATATTCTCGGTACTTTACTCTGGGGTGTTCTGGATGAGTGCAAACTTAAATATTAAAAACTCAAATAGAAAGAAGATAAAAAATGTAACCACTTTTGAGTCCGTTTCTTGGATTATGTAAACAAATGGTCAAAACACATATGGTCAAAACATAAAGTCCATAGAAATTTCTCAATGTCTTATTTCTGTATGAATATCAAGTTATTCCATTAAGATTTTAGTTAGTGATGCTTGACTTGGCAAATATTATCATTCAAGAGCTGAAAAAAAAATAGTTCTGAAAGTGATTCCAATGATTTCCAATGACTGAAAATATTATATTTTTTAACTATTTTTAGAACTATGTTTATCGTTATAGTTCGCATCCTTGGTGTGAATGGGCCTTTAACCACCAAGATTTCTTAGACACGGATTACTTTTTTTTTTTCTTTTTTTTTGGCTCCATTGTTAGATATTTAATGTAGTTTAAATTGTAAAACTTAATTTTAATCCATTTCTCAGCAAACAAGATATGATGTTTTGGTTACTAAAGTATCTTGATTTAAAAGTGCTTGGTCAGTTCTACTAGAAAGCAAGCTAAAAATGTTGAGGAAGAAAATCCCTTTTTCCACTAGAGAGTTTCCATTGGAGGTGTAACAATGCTTCTGCACCTGGTATTTCCTCCACGCCTCCACCTTGAGCTCCATCAGGCCACCAAGCCCAAGCAAACCTATAAATTCCTTTTCCTGGAGGGAGCGTCTTTACACCTGTGTAAGAAACCCTCCTCCACCGCGGCGCACCGACCAAACCTCCACCCGACCTGCTGCCCACCTCAGGCTGGGAACTCAATCCAAACTCTCCTCCCAATAACTTCCACATCTGATCTCACTTCAGAAGAATGCGTTTCGGTGGAGCTGATAAAATGTCCCGGTTGTGTAACAGTGCCATCTGGTTTGGTGTGCATGCTCAAGTCCTGGCGGAGGCTCTTTCTGGGATTGGCACGCGGGGTTGGATGGAAGCAGATGAGCTTGCAGACGATATGTGATTCTTCTCATCTTAGTCATGTCATTCGTGACACATGTAGCAAATAAGTGGGCGCTGAGTGTTTTATTCCAACTTTGGAGCATTTTGACTCATGCAAAGTTAAACGAGAGACATGTCATGTTAAGAGCTCATCAAACAAACAGTCATGGAGTTCAAATCTGCCGGATGAACTGCAATTCAATGCAACAGTCTGGTTCCAGAAGTTATATTCTATGCTTTCCCCCTTTTTATTCGAAATTTCCAATAACTTAATAAAAAAATAAAAGACTTACCATAAGCTCTTAGGCTGTTAATCTATATAAATGTACTTAATTTTTTAAAAACATAAAAAGCACTACTGCACTACTCCAGATACTGCAGAAAAACAAAAACAAATGTGCAAATATATTGTAAAAATATTTTCTATCTATCCATCCGTCTATCTATATTTTGCAATAAATTTGTAATATAGGGTTGCAAATTTTTTTATAAAAGTTATTTATTATTATTTTGACTAATATGTCTGTATATGTATGTATATGTATTTGTGCAATAAACTTAAAATATATTGTATCTGTACTATAACCAACATAGTTTTATATTTTTTCCCATTCATTTTAAGTTACATCATATGCTGTGCTTGATGGATAACAGCTCATTCCCTTATTATATATTTTCATCAAATCAAAATGAGTAATATTGTGATTAATCATAGAGCTGGTTGGTTCAGTTCATGTCTTTAATCTCTTTAATTTACGTTTTTTTACATTTGAACATTGGGAAATTTTAAATGGTGAACTGTGAACACAAGATCATTTGTATTCTATTAGTGTGACAAGTTGCATTGAATATTGATGGATCGTTGCAGTTGCGTTGGTTGGCAACCATTAGACAACCTCCACTTACTGAGTGTTCATACCAACTGTGATTTAATTATCCTGTTTATAGTTTCTATTTGGCATCATTGCTCATTTGAATAAACTCGGTCTCCACTCAACTGAGTGATTTCTTGCTTGACCCTGAATTGGATAAAGTGCAGTGAGTCTTCTGGCACAGAGAATGGGATCCTGGCCAGCTTGTATTTCATCTGTTCATCCTCATATTGAAGCTGACAGAGCCAAGCTTGACTCAATCGAACGCTGATGCATGTTTCATTAAGAGCATAAAACTCTCTGCAGCAGCTGTGGAAGCGGTCAGCGCGGTTTCATGTACTTTGGATCTTGTAAAGAAAGCCTTCATGTTTTGTTGTCTGTGCTACAGAGCCGTGGCTCAGCTCCAGCTGAATTGTCGTCATAACTGTAATGCCCAGCATCGATTCACTACCTCCCAAAGCACACCTTCTCGATAACATTAGCAACACTGGCCCATCGACGCGCCAACATGTTGTTCCAGTAAATAGTGATGTTTGATGCCAGACAGGCCTGTGCTTCTGTCCACCATTTACTGTCGTACATAAAACTTTCCTTACTGGAAAAACACATTTGCTGCTGGCTGTCAAACGAAACTTCTAGGAAAAAAACAACAGCTTTTCTGTTTGAACATCTAGTCATCTATGAGTTCAGTGCATCTCATCGATCTGATGTGTGGTATGAGCTCTGGGAAGCGTAACTCAAGCTTCTGGTTTTGTTCCTGCAGGGAAAGACGATTCTACTGGCACCTGAAGATCCATTTCCCTCAGAGCGACACGGTTTATTCAGAGAGGTATAAAAGCCCTTCTCTAGTGTTTCAAAAGTATTTATTTGGCGCTTTGAGGATTCTGGGATTTGCCTGATGCAGAAAACAAGGACAGAATAATAGTATAATGCAGATATCATTAATTTAATACTAAAATTTTATTTAACCATTAAAACGAAACCCGTAAAATTTAAAATGGAATACATGGAATTTTTAGAATAAATTTAATGGATTTTACATGGCTGTAAAATAAACTTTTATTTGATAATTTTTTATTAATTAGACATGCTTTTTGGTTGTTTAAAAATGTAATTGTTAACATTTTATGAATTCAGTTGATTAGACATGCTTTTTGGTTATAATCAAACCAAATGGAATCCAGAAAATAAAACAGGATTTGGGAGAAAATTTAATTTTAATGGGAAACATTACAATAAATAGGACAAAATTAAATGTATTTAACTGTTAAAAAGTTTAGTTGTTAAAGTTTTATGAATTCAATTGATTATGCATGCTTTTTAATTATTAAAAAGTAGTAAACCATTAAAGTGGAATTAAATTAAAATAGATAACATAGAATTTGTGAAAATTGAATTGGGAAAATATAATATTTTGTATTTATATTTTTTCACAATTTTATTTTACATTTTAATTCATTTTAATTAATCATTTTTCATGATTTTAGTAATCTATTAATTCATAATTCAACCATTAATATGAAATAAGACTGGTATTTGGGAAAAAATAAAACAAATAATGTCACAAGCCAATAGTTCATAAAAAAAATGGAAAATCCTTAAGGATTTACTCTCAAAAACCCTCACAATGACGTTTATATCATTCCAAATCCCAGATGTTTTGGAGAACATTTCCGAGTAACCAAGATCTCTTTAAAAAAAAAAAAAAAACCCTCAAGCTCTTAATCAATGAGTAGTTCATTAGATAAATGGCAAGCAGAATGGAAAAAATGTCAAAATGACAAATGATTTTAAATAAATCGTGTGGCGGGAGTAATGTGAAATCCAGACATGATTAAGTTGTGTACAGAAGGTTTACTATAAGCCATATTACACTGACTCGTGGGTATTTATTGATAATGCATATTGTTTCTGGTCTTTCAGTCATGGGACAGTGATTTTTAACTGAGATGGACCCAAAACTTTGTAAAATGGACCCAAAAGATTTTAATTATATAATATATATTAGAAAAATGTGAAGCTCATATGAAAATGAATCTCAGCATTGAACAACCAACAACCACAAAAAGTGCTTTGAACTATTGAATGAAAACGTGTTGCATGATGTTTCTACAGAATGATGTTTGTCCCCTAAGGGTGGATAAATATTGACAATTTTAATTTAAGGATGCACTCTTTATTTTAACTTTCTGTTTAGTTTGACTTCATAATTTGATTCTCTCTTTCCTCAGGTGTCCTGATAACCAGCAACTCGACCAGATTCTCAACAACTACATTCATCCTTCAGAATCAGATCCAGTCAAAAGGCAAAAGTATGTTTCATCTCGTCAAAACACCCAGGTTTCGTCAACGCCTCATGTTATCTTGAGTTGGTTGCCAGATTTCAAGAGTTTCAATCTCCCCTATACGTTTTCTACCCGGTCTTTTACTTGATTTTCCCAATCTGGTGACCAAGAGCACACTTTACTACAAAAAAAACTAAGTTCTTATATGCTGGATCTCAATTGAGATATTCTGCTCCAGAAAGTGTCTTATAGACATTTTCAGCTAAATCTACAGACAAATCTTCTACATCTAAACTCAAATCTTTTGCCGTCTCATGTTTGGCATCCATTATTTCTGACCAAAGTAATATTACAGCGACCACAGACTGGTTATGTTCAGTGATGTGTTCTTTATGTTTGGAGGCCTGCTTCTTGAAGTGTTGCCATGTCCACTTATTACAAGCATTACTTATTAAAACACAAATTTATCTGCCAAAAATCGGCATCGGTCAATAAAAGTAGTTATCCCAATGCATCCCTATTTTAGCATACATGTGCTCATAAAGCGCTACACTTCATGCAGTTAATAAAGTAGACAGATGCAAGTTATAATATTTTGGTATGTGGCTTATTTCCAAGGTAACATTTTTGGATATAAGTTTACTTTGTGCTTTGTTTTTATTTGCTGTTTTAGATATGGCAAACCTAACCAGTCAAAACACACCTTGTTCACTGTGATGCACATTTAATTACGTCTTTAACAACTAGTTCAGTTTGGTTCCTTACACACTCCAGTAGTTGCCACTACCAGAATTATAGTATATGATATATGCATAAGATGCTTTTTTAAAGATCATTATTTGGTGTAACAGAATATGTTGACATGCTTTAATGTTCAAAAAACACATTATTTTTCAAATACTGTACATTATTGTAGGTCCTCTATGCCCCGCCTCTCTCAAACGCATAATTTTCTACAAAGTCCCGCCTTCCAAAAGCACAGTCTGCTCTGATTGGCCAACTGACCCAGTGCATTGTGATTGGACGAACACCGCAAGCACTCGTCAGAAATGTAACACCAATTTTCCATAATCGCCAGCTTCATCTTTCAAAATAAATGTAAAGACCGTTAACAATGTCCTCAGTTTTACCATCAGTTCAAGCTGAAAGAGGAATCTTTGGATTTGAGACTTTAGTCTTTGAAACTTCACAGATCTTCTTCATGCACCAAGAGCTTGTAACACACCAAAGAGAAAGGAGAACTTGAAATCGCATCACATGACTCGGACTGCAGAAAAATGCTCTTGTGTCGACGATGACGAACAGTGAAGGAACACCAAGCTGACTTCTGATCGTGGCCATGTGACATTTTCCCATTTCTTGATCGTCTGCTTCTCATTTCGGATGTTTAATGTGATCTCGGTGACTTTTTACGGCTGAAATGTGGCGTAAGTGCAACATTGTCAGTCGGTGAGATTGTGTCTGGCCCTTTTTGGTGGTTTATTGGTATCAGACTCACAGGGAAAACTGGGACTTCATTTTTTTAACTTTTCCACGAAATGCAGTAATGACTTGACAATTAACATGATGAAGTGGAGCATTTACTCGCTATTGTTTCTTCATGAGAAGGTTTTAGGGATCAGCGCGTCATTATCTTGGCTTGCAGATTACAAAACGTCTTAAATGTAGAAATGAAGCTGCGGTTTGGAGTTAGAAATAAACTCTTTACAGTGTGATAATAGGCCACAAAATCAACACTAGAATAGAGTTAGGCGTCTCTGCTCTTAAATCCAGGCGTCTTTCAGGGAGGGTTTGATAGTTGTGTAAATGATTGCTGACGTTCAACAGCTAAAGTCTTTTCCTCCGGAGACCAGTGCTGATTCATATTTTTCCATAACAGAAACTCATTAAGCATGTACAGACGTGTCGATTAAAGAGGTGGAGTATTATCTTTGAAGGAATAGTTCACCTGGAAATTAACATTTGCTGTAAGCTTACTCCTACTTGGGTCATCAAAGATTAGGATGAGTTTGTTTCTTCATCAGATTTGGAGAAATGTAGCATTGTATCCATGTCTCACCAATGGATGTGAATGGGTGCCGTCAGAACGAGAGTCCAAACAGCTGATAAAAACATCACAATAATCCACAGTCCATCAGTTAACATCTGGAGAAGAAAAAAGCTGAAACAAATCCAGCACTAAAACATTTTAAACTAAAGTATGAGTCCATAATAAGGCTTCCTCCAATGAAAAAGTGTTGTTTGGCTGGATTTTGATGTGAGAGACAACAGGAGATGCACTTTTATTGTTATTATAGATTATGGATTCAGATTTTAGTTAAAAACGTCTTCATGGTGGAGTTGTTTCTTACAAACATGCAGCTTTAAAGAAAAGCTGAATTTCTGAGAAGAACAAAATAAAAATTTCATAGGTATTTTCATAGGTATAATTTAAATGGAAAACATGGAATTTCTGGGAAATGTCATTTTTGTTAAACCTTTAATACAGCTTTGTTAAATCGTATAAATTTCATGATTTTAAGTTGTTAAACAAGCTTTTTGATTACGAAAACTGAATTTTAACAGAAAAGCAGACTCTAAGAGAAATTAAAACCCTAGAAAATGTAACTTTTGTTAAACCTAAAATAAATTGGTGTTTAACTAAAGAATTTCATGTTAAGTATCAATTAGTTAAAATTGCTTTTTGAGTACCAAAATTAATTCAAGTTTTTTTGGTCCAGAAAAAATAAAGCAGAAAAAAAAATTAATTTTGAGAAGAATTTAACGGGTGTTATAGGGCCATACAACTTATTATTTTTAATATTTAATTCATATGCAGACACAATGTGTATTTGTCACCATTTTACACATCTTTTCACTTCAGAAGACATTAACTGTAGTGCTGTGGATTATTGTGCTGTTTTTATCAGCTATTTGGACGCTCATTCTAACGGCACCCATTCACATCCATTGGAGAACAATGGCATTTCTCCAGATCTGATTGAGAAACAATCTTTTCTATATATTGGATGACCGGCGGATGAGGACACAGTTAGCAAACGAACAAATCTCTGCCGATCCCACAACCCTCTTAATTGTAGCTAATTGTGTTTAACAAACCAAATCCACTGCGCTCGTCCTAAACGCTCTCAGATGTTCTTGTCTCCTGACAGACAGCAGGGGGTTCGTAAGAATCGGAATCACGTCCAAGTCTTTCTCCCTCATCTCCGTTTGTTACGCAACATCGAGAGCGGCGACTGGGTTGTTTATATTTCAGGAATCATCTGTCAGAACATGTTCCACGCTTCCATCTAAATGCCTTTTTTATCAAGATAACCATTGGCTTCAGGAACACAATGGAAACGCATGTTTGGACACATGCACTTACTCTGACCGGTTCCCTTGTGTTAGAGTTACTCTAAAATCACATGAATGGACTTCTGTCATGAGCGTGGAGGTCATTGTAACATGGAGTTACATGTGCATTCCTGTATCCAGACAGATTGAGTCATGTTATGTAAGTAAAGCGTGTTACGATTGCTGTTTAAAGGCGTTTTTCATGTGTGTCACCATAAGCTTATCGACACACACCCTCCTGTCGAGTGAGGACACAGACATGAATGTACAGTGTTTCTTCATCTGGAGAAGGCTGATTTCATGTGTGTTGTGTTTTCAGGCTAAAGATCTACGTCCACAGTCCTCCAGAGGACATCAGAGTCTTTCTGAAGTCAGAGCAAACACAGCCCAACTCTCTCAGGTAATAACATACACTAGGAAATAAACACACAACAAACACGACAGCAGTGAGAAAGCAGCGGTTCAGAAAGCATCTGATCTAGAGATGTGGATGTCTGCAGCAGCTCTGCTGTCAGTCTACTGTAATTACATCATGTGATGTTTATGCAGATAGCGCTTTATACACTAGATGCTTTCAAGCATGCAACTGCACAGTGTCGCTTTCCGTTAGATTTTCTGTTCCTGCTCCATATGAATTGCTCAATATTTTAACAATTTACAAAATCTGAATAATAGCCTAAAGACTCTTGTCACTCAAATTTTAGATTCATTAATATTCTTTTTCATGTACGTTTTCACTTTATAATGTTTTATTTATTAACGGTTATAATAATAAAATAAGTTTAATAAGTTTTTTTATTATATATTATAATTATTCAATGATTTGTTTGATTTTTTTTTTTGTTAGTTTGGTTCTCTCTCTATTTATATATTAAATAGATGTATGTATGTATTTATTTATTAATTCATTTTATTTTAATTATGCATTTTTTATTTATTCATGTCTTTTTTGTTTACTTATTGATTTTGTTAGATGATAATAATTTATTATTTGTTAGGCTGGTTCCCAAATTGATGTGTTAGTTTCATTAATTTATTAATTGTATTCGTATATTAATGTTTATTCATGTATTATATTTATTTACTTTTGTTTATTAACCAATTTATCAGTTTAGTTAATAGTAATTTATTATTTATTTTTCAACAAATTCATATATTT
>NC_081791.1:27858351-27923351 GCF_963082965.1 Carassius carassius
CCACGTCCCTAGAGCTAGCTTCCGTGTCCAGGGATCGGGCTGTCGAGGCCCCCGCCTTCGACTGCCGCCCGATTGTCTAAGCACCGGCCCCTTACGGTCCCTCCTGTAGGTGGTGAGCCCACGGGAATGCGGCCCCACGTTGCTCCTTCGGGCTGAGCCCGGCCGGACCCTGTGGGGAGAGGCCCGGCCACCAGGTGCTCGCATACGAGCCCCAACCCCGGGCCTGGCTCCAGGGTGGGGCCCCGGCTGCGCCATACCGGGCGACGTCACGGTCCTTAGATTTAGTCTTCTCATAAGGGGGTTCTGAACCGCTCTTAGTCTGACCCGTCGCCTAGGACCTGTTTGCCTTGGGAGACCCTACCAGGGGCATATAGCCCCGGACAACATAGCTCCTAGGGTCATTCGGGTACTCAAACCCCTCCACCACGTTAAGGTGGCAGTTCAAGGAGGGGAAAAAATATTACATCTTAAAAAATTTTTTAAATGTGTATATATATATATATATATATATATATTTCTGTATTTATTAGATTTTTTTTCTTATTTAGTATTCAATACAATAAAAAAATTATTTAGATATTCAAGTAATTTTTTATTATTTTAACCAATCTTAGTTTATTTTATCTTTATAAAAATTTTTTTTACTGTTTACACGTAACGGTTTTCACTTTTTTGCTTTTCTCTAGACCTTCCAGAGACCCGCTCGCAAAGGTTTATTAATTCTATTTAATAAGATTAATCACCTTTTAATTTTTTTCTCCTCTAGAGCGTCCCAGTGCTGCGTCGGCGAGCATCAGCAGGGCCTCATGTTTCCCGGCTGAACCACGCTCAGATGCTCTTGTGCATGTGGCCAAGAAGCCCAAAGTCTCCGAGGACGAGGAGCTGGAGGAAGGAGAGATCCGAAGTGATGAAGAGGATGAAGCTGTCACTGACAAAAAGAGAGCTGCCATGCATGATGATGAGGATGATGCCAGTGATGAAGAAGGAAACCAGAATCTAGAAGCTAAGATGAAGGACTGTCCTCCTCAACACAGTGTTCAGGACACTCAAAGAGACAAAGAGAGAACTGAAGAAACGATGAAGGTTTCTCAAGCTCCTGGAGAAGATGACCGCACTCAGACTTTCACTGATGAGGGTAGAAGTCAGTGTGAAGACGAGACGCTTGATGAAGGCCAGGAAAACATCGACTCCAGCGCTGGACTTCCAGAAGATGATGGTGTTCAAGAGAAAAATGGTGACAATTATGACAAAGAAGGACAGACTGACTCCTGCATGGCCAGAGGTCAGAGTTCAAGCCAGGGAAACATGCACGGAGAAAACACTGCTGTTTATTCCAGTGCAAGTGAAAATCAGGCTAATGTGTGATGGCAAAGGAGCCTGCTGTTTATGTGATGTTCAGATAAGGCTTCAGATTAAGACAGTAGCAAGCGATGGACTGTTTTAAGCGCTGATAAATGATTTCAGACGTCACTGTGTTCATGGAGACAGACAAACGCTGAACATTCCTCATAAAGCTCACGCTGTACTACAGAAAATGATGGAAAAGGAGTCTGTTCTGAAGTCAAGATCATGTATACTGTGAAATTGTTTATCTGTGCTTCCATCATGTGCCTAACGGTCGCATCAGAAAGTCTGCTTTGACTGACAGTCATGGCATCAGTCTTATTTTTTAATAAACTTCTGAATCTCTTAGAGATTGATGCCAGTTCTTCTGTTTGTGATTTTTTTTTTTTTTCTTTCTTTTTTTTTTTTTTTTTTGTGCACACTTAAAATAATTGTAGTTGTAAATGCTGAAAAATGTGCTTCTGCCATCCAAGCTCCTCTGCAGTGAATGGGTGCCGTCGACACAGCTGATAAAAACATCACAATAATCCATTCTGACGGCACCCATTCGCTGCATGGAATGCTACATTTCTCCAAAGCTGGTGAAGAACCAAACACATCTGCATCTTAGATGACCTGGACAGTGATAGCAATTGTTCAGTTTTAGCTGAGATTAAATACTTGCTTATTGCATAAAGGATGTACTTATACACTTATACTTTTGCACACTCATGCTAGAACTAGTATGTGAAACGATGCACTAATTATTGCTTACCTTTTCCCATCAGGAAGCACGGATCTCACTGTTAATTCAGATTGCATTTGGGATGCAGTTTTCCATGCAGTGCGTTACTTCATTAAATTTTGGTACTGTGCTCCAACCAAACATAGACTTGTTTGATTTCCGTTACTAGCAAAGGCAACATTTCTATTTTCAAATAGGTAATCTTTAAACATTTTTATCAATTATTTCAATCATTGAAATGGGTTTAGTTAACAATAACTACACCATCACCCAGTTTTTTTTCCTCAAATTAATTGATTGTATTCTCAAGTGTCTCCATATGAACATGGCTGGAAAACAAGAGGGACTGATGACATCATCAGAAAAGCATGTTTTTTTCATACAGAATAATGTGCACTGATGAATCATTCAAAGTAAGACTAGGGACAGTCTGTTTTGTCTTCATGTTGACTGTAACGTGTTTATAAGTGTATTTTTAAGTCCTCCAATAATTAGAAATTAATTGTTAGGATGACAAAAAGGTTTAAAATGTTACATTTTTGAGTTCGCTCTTCCTCGTCAAAATGATGACCAATCAACCGGAGAACCGTTTTCTTCAACCGGTTTATTGAATCGAACTGTCCGAAAGAACTACTGGTGATCCGAAAACCGATGCAACCGGTTCTTGACTCGTGAACGAGTCAGTCTTTTGTTCGTTATCTGGCTCGGCTCGGTGTTCATCTTCAGTTCTCTCTTCACAGCAGTTCAGTCAGTGTACTGTTTGAGTAAATTAATTACTCCGGGATATTGGTTTGTTTGAACTCAGAGTGAGTGTCAGCCACATTAAAAAAGTGAACAGCTTAAGTCATTTGTGGATTAATGCGTATTGGAGACGCGAACCGTTTAAAACGATTCAGTTCGATTTGAACCCCCCCCCACACACACACACACTTTTATCATCATGGAAATTCGTCCCCCCCGCACTTTTTTGGGCAGGTGTGTTCGTATAGAGGTTTTCAAGAGCTGGTGTGAATAAATATAGATTAAAACTCAAAGAGACGCGATAGTCTGCGAATGACCTGATGTATTTTTCAGACCCAGAAGTGGAAATGAACATCACGGAGCGCTAAACTCTTCTGCAGTGTGTGTGTGTGTGTGCTTCATTCATACTCGAAGCCGGAGGGCGCTCTCGCGCAGAAAGTCTCTTCTGTTCACCAAACCTGCATTTACATTACTGCAAATCAGTGATATTTTGAAATATTTTTACTAGGCTATTTAAAATAGCTGTTTTCTATTTGAATACATTTCAAAATGTAATTTATTGAGATTTCAAAGCTGATTTTTTTTTTTTTTTGCATCATTACTCTGGGAGTTCGGGGGTTCGCAAATCATTTGAGTCAGTTTGGGGATCGCGAATCATTTGAATCAGTTTGGGAGTTCGGAGCGGGTTCGCGAATCATTTGAGTCAGTTCGGGAGTTCAAAGCGGGTTCGCGAATCATTTGAGTCAGTTTGGGGTTCGCGAATCATTTGAATCAGTTTGGGAGTTCGGAGCGGGTTCGCGAATCATTTGAGTCAGTTCGGGAGTTCAAAGCGGGTTCGCGAATCATTTGAGTCAGTTTGGGGTTCGCGAATCATTTGAATCAGTTTGGGAGTTCGGAGCGGGTTCCCGAATCATTTGAGTCAGTTCGGGAGTTCAAAGCGGGTTCGCGAATCATTTGAGTCAGTTTGGGGTTCGCGAATCATTTGAGTCAGTTTGGGAGTTCGTAGCGGGTTCGCGAATCATTTGAGTCAGTTCGGGAGTTCAAAGCGGGTTCGCGAATCATTTGAGTCAGTTTGGGGATCGCGAATCATTTGAATCAGTTCGGGAGTTCAAAGCGGGTTCGCGAATCATTTGAGTGATTTTGGGGTTCGCGAATCATTTGAGTCAGTTCGGGAGTTCGTAGCGGGTTCGCGGATCATTTGAGTCAGTTTGAGGATCGCGAATCATTTTAGTCAGTTCGGGAGTTCGTAGCGGGTTCGCGAATCATTTGAGTCAGTTCGGGAGTTCGTAGCGGGTTCGCGAATCATTTGAGTCAGTTTGGGAGTTCGGAGCGGCTTCGCGGATCATTTGAATCATTTCGGGAGTTTGGAGCGGGTCCGGGAATCATTTGAGTCAGTTTGGAAGTTTGGAGCAGGTTCGCGAATCATTTGAGTCAGGTTGGGAGTTCTGAGTGGGTTCGCGAATCATTTGAGTCATGGATAGGCATTTTTAACTAATTTAGTAGCTAGGCGCGTGTGCATTTTGGGTGCGTTCTTTCACTGCATTATTCGGTGTATTCAAATGCATTTATGAATGCATGTGAATGATCACAAAATTCAAGATATGGGGGTTAGAAAATGTATATATTTATATAATTTTATGTAGTTAATCAATATCACACAGAGTGCCATTTCAGTTTTTCTCCAAAAATCCGTTACTACAAACAATTTAATTACAAATACAAAATGTTGCAAAATAATGTAATATATGAATGAATAATAGCCTAAAGAACCTTTGTGCCAAAAGAGTTCTTTCTTGTCATTATAGAACCTTTTTAGCATAAAAGTTTCTTTGGAGTTGAGTAAAGAACCCTAAAATTCTTCTTCAAAGAGTGCTTTGTTTGAGCAGATAACCAGACGTTTATGCCTCCCTGGACTCGCCACTGACGCCTTCTCTGGAGCATGATCCGATTTTCATTAAGTTCATCATTAGCGCTTATGTAACGCTGTCTGCGGCATGTCGTCATTGCTTATATCCAGGGTCTGTGTGAGATGAGGTGTCTGTCATGGCTAGTTAAATGCTCAAATAGTAACTATTCCCCATCCTATGCTTTTGGCAGCACACCTCACACACCCGTTTACATCACTACATGAGTGTGTGTGTGTGTGTCTTATTCAAGCTATTCATTATTTTACACATATTCTCTCCAGCATGTTCCTGAAGCAGCAGACACATGGATATGCAACTTCCCAAATCATATGCTCTTACTTTAAGTGATCAGATGCACCATTTTGACCCGCTGGGCCATAAAACAGATGATAAAATCGCACAGATGCAAATTAAAGAAGGGACCCGAGCCAAATCTAGATATCAGGGAATTGGACTAGTGAGCAACACCCTTGCAACCTCTTAGCAACACACTTAAAACACGATAGCAACCACAAAACAATCCTTGGATAATATTGCCTCATGGCAGAACGTTTTGCATTCATATTGTCTTTAGAAAATGTACAAATGAATTTAACATTTTGCATTTTAAGCAAACCGATGTTTTACAAGATATAAACTTGCTGTTGGCTCACACTGTTTTGGAAACATTTAAAGAGCAAAAGAGAGATTCCACCACAAATGAACATTCAGCTTTGTTTTACTCGGCCTTATTTCGTTATAAACCTGCATCTCTTCTGCAGGACATTGATTTTTAATGTTTTGTCTATACATTGAAAGTCACTGGGGTCCAATGTTGTAATGTCTTTTGTGTAAGCAGGAGATCACATAACTAATCAGTTATGACATTTTTATTTTCGGGTGCACTGTCGCTTTAAAACATAGCAGCAGCTCTGTATGTGTCCACTAGGGGTCATCAGTTAGGTAAAACTTGAATTAGGAATACCACTGAAGTACTGAAAAATTATGCATGTTAACTTTCTCTTATAAACGGACCTTGAAACCCAATCTTTAGTCTTGCTAAAAGACTAAAATACACAAAAAGTGCTTGTGGGTTTATTCAAGCTGTTTGTTTCATTCCGTTCAGATGTCAAAATATAATTAAAAAAAAAGCATAAAGGGCTTTGCATTCATGATGCTTAGTGGAAAACCATTAAAATTACATTTGATTTGACTATGCCAGTGTAATCTGTGTTGTTAATTTGTGTTTTTGCCATTTTGTTCCATTTTTTAGAAGCTGATCTGCTGCTGGCTTTGTCTGCAGCATCATATCGTGAGGAAACGTCTGGATCGCTGTCCTACTCCGATAGAAACGGCTTTCTCAAGTTTTTTGTCTAAAAAGGCCTCTGTTGTGTGATTAAACTCTCGGTTTGTGTTCCCATCATTCGTTGGGATGTCATAAAGCTTGCTCTAGGGCAGGATCTCTGTTCTTTCAGAAGTGGCATATTTTTAGCAGGATGGCCCAAACCGAACAAGCTGCTTCCAAATATTTTCCAACATCTGCCGACCATCAGCGCGTCTGCATTCCTCAGCTGGACTTCCTTCACCTGGATCAAACCTCACTGGAGATATATCATTCCGGGCTGAAGGAGGGGTCAGAGACGGGGAAGATGGACAGATGCCCTGCAGATCTGTTCTTCATAATGCATGATTGCGGAGCTAAAGGTCTCCGATTGAAGACAAGATCGATATTCATTAAACCCATGTGCAGTGCATCACACTGCACATCCTTCAGTGAGAAGTTGTCTTAACAAATTAAACCATTACGCCCCATAAAGAGCTCCTCGTCTCCCCTGTGATTCCTGATGTTTTAGTTCTGTGCTTTATGCTCGGAAAACTCCTGTAAACACAGACTCAGTTTGGAAAAGCTCTCAAGATTCCGGGCACAGCTCCACTCTCTCTGCTATTGCTGGGTCTCTTAATTGTTTTCTTGAAGGAACTAAATGAACGAGTGGCTCAGGTTTTATTATAGGAAGCAAGTGAAAGCTTACGGTTCTCCAATAGCATTCCATTCAACAGAGAGAAGCAAGAGAAACTTCCAGAACTGAGGTTATATAACCAGCCCTTAAATCTTAACGTTGAAAGATTAATGTCTCATGAATGACCTGTTGTCAACATTCAAGAACGCAACGCAAGGTGGTTAGTTCATAAATAAATCTTTTATTTGTAACATAAAATTAGATCATAGATAACTTTTTACACTTCATTCCAGTATGACATTGTTCAAACAAAAGAGCTACATTTGTGATAAATAATATTAATAACAATAATAAAAACATTCATTCAATTTTTTTTTAAAGTTGGGTTGTTAATCATGTAGCGGAGTTGTATTTCTCTAGCTGCCAAACAATGAGGATGCGTTCACCCGCATTAGGAGTGTAACGTGGACAAACTCAACCTTGACCAGGTTCATAGTCTATAAGTTGTATGTTTTGCATGTGCATATCTACACAAATGGGAATATACACACACATACAAGGGTTACAGTTTGGGTCATGTTTTGTATTTAGACATCAAGATATACATCAGGAATTGTAATATTAACAATTGGCATTTTACATCTTTACAGGTAGCTCCATAACGAAGCTATAAAACATAGCGCTCCATTGTGGAGCGAGCCTTTTCGAAACGCTGACGCGGCCTCAGCAAACAGTGCACTTTAAAGTCCCCGTAATGTAAGTCCGTAATTCCGTGGGAATCTAGTTACAACAGGAGATGGTAGTTGATTGGCCGGCGGATGGGCCCCCTGATTGCGCAGCTGGGCTGCCATTGGTCGATGCTTGTGATGCGATCCCGGTCACACAAGGGTCAAGGCGGGATTCCCAGCCAGCGCTCAGTCTCTGAACTTGTGGATGTCGTTGAAGAGTCTGTAGAAAGGGTAGGTGGCGTCATTGCCATGGCCGCAGTTGTAGGTGCACTTGCAGGACTCGATCATCATAACGTTCTTGTTGAAGGTGTCGCCATCCTCGCAGCAGAACTTGACGCTGATGGTACGGGTCTGCTGCGGGTTGCAACAGCGGCCGTCCACGCAGGAGCCGCAGTATCTGGGGCGGTACTTCTTCAGGCTGGAGCATCCGGCGTAGCTTAACTTCACCAGCTGCATGGACTTCTTGGTCCGGTTGCATTTCTTTCCCTTCTGTTGGGAGTACACAAGATAAGTGAGATGCATGGAAGATAAGTCAAATGCATGGAAATTATATGATGCAATGCCTTTGTTTTGGCTGGGATGATGCATACCTTGAGGCTGGTGTATGGTGATTGGCTGCATGGACGGATTTGGCAGATCCTGGTCTCTTTAACCAACTTACATTCGCTGTTGTCATTGGTTATCCTGGTGGAGATTCCAGTGCCACAGGTCTTGGAGCATTGGGACCAGGGAGTGGTCTGCACGATGCACTTCTCAAACCGGCGGGATTCCGGCTGCGATCGGAATGCTGTGAACCAACGAAGGGCTATTTAAAACTCTGCTTGTATACAAATCACACATGCATGTTCAGCCAAAGCATGTTTAATCTTACCAGGCAAGGATTTGAGTCCGGCCTTCACGATGGAGATGAGCTCGTTCGTTTTGGTGAGGTCACTCTCGTTGTCGTCGACCGTCGGATCGTTGCCAAACAGCTTGTCAATGGATTCCTTAGTCTTCCCATCATCGCAGACCCATTCTTCGCAGCACTGGCCTGGCACTTTGACCAGCCTGGGGTTGGCGCAGCCCAATGTGGGCAGGGAGAGCTCTTGCGGGCAAAGCGGGATGCAGCCCACTGCCCCATCGATGCAAGTGCACTGGTGCTTGCAGTTGGGCTGGAAGCTCTCTCCATTCTGGTAGATCCTGCTGTTGTACTCGCATGGTCTGCCCTCGGATTTGGCTGTAAGAGAAAATGAAAGGTGTATTTTAATCTGAGCTTTGAGTCCAAGTCCAAACATCCAATTTATTTTAATTTTTTCCTTCCACAATGCCCTATCAATCAACACATGCTTTCCATTCAGTGTCTTTTACAAAGTAATGAGAAACATACCTCGGCAGATGCCTCTGGTGGCCCCATGGATGGCCCCGAAGTTGCACTCCAGCCCCTTGGTGTGGTCGCACGGCTCTGTCTTGCTGCAATCTTCGTTCAGCTGTCCGGCACACACTTTGCAGCAGCCGCAGCCGTCTGAGACCAGACTGACTCCAGGCGCGCATTTGGGAAGCTCTGACGGGCACGAGCAAGTCGCTGGGCAGCTGGAGAAGACCTGAGCAGAAAAACCAGGAAACTCTAATGACTTCCACGTCACTTAGGTAAAACAAAATGTAGAGGTTTAAGAAAAAGCAAGTGAAAGGAAGACTCTAATGTACATAACTGAGGTATCTAGCACCTCAGTGTCTATTGTGTAATATACAACAGGAGGACACATTTGTGCATACAAAAACTAATCCTCCATTATAAACGACCCTTAAATGGTCAATAATTCCTTGAATATACTGTGGGTTGTTTCTTAGAGTAAGTTTTCTATTCTAAGTCATCATACACAACGTCTATAATAAGCATATGAGTAACAAAAGTAACTTACCACATTAAAGTGTGCAGTAAAGATGACGATAACAGCCCAAGCAAACATCTTCGCTTCTCTGTGTACTGTAGATTTCTTGAATCAAAGGAACAGTTCCTCGGTTTAAGTCCTCGCGTTGTTTTGGTGCGTCTGAAGGCGCAGCGCTCTGAGAGTGAAGACGCGCGCGGCTCCTCTTTTATACGCTCGTGGAGCACTGACGTCACCATCGCTGAGCCGTTCCGAAGCTATGCGAGGAATGTTTCTTGGCGCGTTTTCCATCCGAGCTAAGCACCACCCTGTCTAACTTTTTTTTCTTTCAGTCTTAAAGGAATTTTCCCCTCTCACTGAACACATTTTTTTTGTACTGTTTCCCCCACTATATTTCTCTCTCTCTCTCTCTCCTTCTGCTCTCCACGTTTCATTTTTAAATAAAGTTTATACTTTTTAATTATTGAAACCATAACTATTATTTATCTAAGCTATAGGTATAAAACGTTCTAATGAAATATTCCAACGTGTAAAGAAGCTTCTACTTTGTTTTGCATTTTGGAGTCAAATGATTGCAGTTGTATAGGTTTACTATTATGTTATTATATTTTGATATGTCTCATTTTTTGTGGTTGAGTCTCGCGCCTTGCTAAACCATTATATATGCTTTAAATAAAAAACTAAACGTTTATTTGATATGTGTACATTGTAAGTCTATAATAAAATGATGAATAATTACATTATTTTATGTCGATGTACGATCCGAATCAGATCAAACAGCTGTTGCTATAGTTGAAACTGAAATTAAATTATAGTCGCGTTCATTTAACGCGTTCTCACTATAAAGTAACTTTTAAGTGTGTTGAAAACACTGTGTTGTTCAAATCATGTGCCTGTTGTGACAAGGATACTTTTAAGTAGCATATTATTTCACCCACATAATGCTTACTAGAGCTCTTCTTTGTTTTGGGTAACGTCATGTCAAAGATTAGCGTTATTACTCGCCCCCAAGGGTCTATTAATAGCGTTATGTGAGTTCATTCCGAGCGCGTAAACCATGAATTGTTCCACAAGTTGCGCGCTTGCGCTTATCCAGATCAACTATGCGCTTTGGATAATTGTTTCCATTTTCAAAAACTCTAGAGATAGAACTGTTTGAAACCCTTCATGCACCTGAAGTGCAGTATTCTGTGCGCGTTTAGAGACGTTCTAAACTCAAACTTCACGGCTTCTATTTTTGGCTCGGCTCTGTCTTGACTCAACAGCTCTAAGCGATTCCAGATGTGGGGCCTGATTCCAGACGTAACAATATTACCATATTTGGTCTGGGCAGTAGCCTGCATTATTAGCATTTCTGCTGGAGTCATCCAACCACAAAGCATTCCTGACAGCTTAAAGATCCCTACATACGCTCTCCACGGAGGAAATTCCTCCAGCTAATTTAATATTCATGCAGTCTGTCCATCACACAGTTAAAGAAAAAAATGCAACAGGCATCCAGCTTTCTACACGAGATGTAAAAAAAAAACAAGAAAGAAAAAAGAGTGACCTGTTTTTGTCTGAGATTCCAAATAAGTGGCATTCCAGTGAAATTCAGAGATTAGAAGTCTTTGGATGCACACAAACCAATCTGACTGTGAGAGAAAGGGAATGTAGAATATTGTCCTGACAGCACTGAATAGTTCTTTCCACAGACTCGCAGAGAGCAGAAGCGTCTGGACTCTGAGATGTCCAGATGAAGAACATTTGCCACCTGGATTGAGGACTTTTTGGAGATGTGTCATAGCTCAGGTTTGTTGTACTTTTACATCTTTCTGGACCATTTGTCTGTAGCTACAGTATCCTTTAGCCTTGTTTGCGTTTGTCCAATCAGGATGACACTGGTTGTGTTCTTCGGATCAGTCAAGTAACTGGTGTATGAAGATGTTTCTGATCCGTTCATTGAGATCCTGAGCTGTTGAGTTCTTAAACCCGGTGGTTAATCTGGTTTCAGTTTATTTTTCTCAGATTGCGACACTAGATGGTGATGTGCTGTACTGTGTCATTGTGGAAAGGATGATCTGTAGTCTTTACCATGACTTGATGTGATGTTAATATAGTAAACATCATTAGTCAATAGCTTTAATGCATACTTATATTTGAATTAAGTCATTTTGAATTGGTAGTGCTGGAAAATCCAGTTTTAGAACTCATGTGAGCTGGGTATTTGGCTTGTAGACCATCTCGGACCATCTAAGCTGGTTTGTATTGAATTTATGTTGTGTTTTGCTTGTGAATGTCCAGGCAGATACCAACTAGCATGTTCCAGACGCTGCTAGCCGTTTAAGACGTATTGCCTAACAGCTGATGATGTGTAAACCTGCCATATTTGTTCATGGGCATGCATGTGTCTGAACCAATCACCTGGGGTGTAGTAATGAAAAATGACATCATGATAATGCTGATGGCACCACAAGAATGCTAGCGTTCCTAAACCCTTCACCAGTGGCTTCCCTTCTCCTGACTGTCATTAGTCAAAGATGCTTTTATAACCAAATGGTTTTAAAAACCCAACTACTTGGTTTACCAGTATCCAAACAGAATTTAGAGTTTAAGATAGCAGTTGTATTGCTATTTTTATCATTTAAATACCCTTTTTTGGTTTGAAATGATACCATTTTTGTGCTGGAATGGTGCACTTTTAAATTATGCTTGTGCTTTTCTTAAAATATATATGGCACTTGCTTTTTATATTTATAATAGACAACCCTATGTCAGCAAACCTACATGACAAAAAATAATTGACAGACAGAGAATAATTAAGAAGTGTGAATAACAGCATGGCGAGTGAAGAGGAGACAAAACCAGGTGGCTTTGAGGAGAAACGACCAGCCAGGACAAAACAAGGAGCTTGTTTCTAAATGAGGGACTACATCTGTAGCATTGACTTGCTTTTTTAAGCACTGCAGTTTTAAAACAAAGATTTTAAGCCGTTGAAACACAAACAACAGAGCTATATGAGAGCGTCGTGTCTGTTTCTGTGTGAGAGATGTTTGCTGCTTTATTGGCATTGAACGATTACATAAACACACTTATATGCGTCATAATTCCCGGTTTTGCAAGTATCCTCAAGCACAGTGATTTAGGTCTTAAGAGTGACTCAACCGCTGGAAAAGAGAGGGCATATGTAACAGTATATTGCATCTGGACTTGGGTCTTCAAGGGCGAGCTGTCCAATATTTGTCTGCCATTCATATTAATCAAACAACAGTAACATTTCATACACAAAGGTAATTCAAAGTGCTTTACATAAAAAAAAATATATATATAATAAAAAAAAATCACAAGGATTCAAAAAACTTTGAAAATGATTTAAAATGGATTTAAAATACTTATGAATTTTAAATGAATTTAAAACAGTTGAGAATAGAAAATGATTATACAGAAAATGCAGTGCAATCAGTTTGGACATCGCACAGTGCTCATTCAATAAATGCACAGCTAAACAGGTGAGTTTTGAGTCTAGATTTAGGCTAATATTTTGGCACATCTGATGTCTTCTGGAAGCTGATTCTAACTGCGAGTCTAACTGACTCGATCCTAATGATCTGAGTGCTCTGTCATAGGTTTATATTCAGTGAACATATCTGCAATATATTTTGGTCCTAGATCATTGAGTGATTTAAAAACGAGTAAAAGTACTTTAAAATCAATCCTAAATGTAACTGGTAGCCAGTTGAAGGACCTGAGGACTGGTGTGATATGCTCAGATTTTCTGGTTCTAGTCAGAATCCTGGCAGCAGCGTTCTGGATGAGCTGCAGCTGTCTAATGGTCTTTTTGGGAAGGCCGGTGAGGAGCCCATTACAATAGTCCACCCTGCTGGTAATGAAGTCATGAACAAGTTTCTCCAAGTCTTGGCTAGAAACAAAACATCTAATTCTTTCAATGATTTTTAAATGATAGTATGCTGATTTAGTTACTGCTTTGACATGACTATTGAAACTAAGGTCTGTCTCCAGAATCACACCAAGATTCCTGACTTGATTTTTAGTTGTTTAACCCCTAGAGTTAAGGTATGCATTCACCTTGAGAACTTCATCTTTGTTTCCAAATGAAATTACTTCAGTATTTTCCTTGTTTAACTGAAGAAAGTTCTGGCACATCCAACTATTAATTTCATCAATGCATTTGGCAGAGGGAGTCAATGGGGCTGTAGTCATTTGGAGATAAGGCTAGGTAAATCTGGGTATAATCAGCATAGCTGTGATAGGCAATTTGGTTCTTTCTCATTATTTGACTTAGTGGGAGCATATACAGGCGAAACAAGAGCGGTGCAAGAATTGAGCCTTGTGGGACTCCACATGTCATGGACGTCCACTTAGACTTATACTCTCCTAGACTCACATAATAACCTCTCCCTTCTAAGTATGACCTGAACCATTTGAGTACCATCCCAGAAAGCCCGACCCAGTTTTCCAGTCTCTCTTGTAGTATGTTATGATCGACAGTGACAAACGCATCACTGAGATCTAGCAATACCAGCACCGATATTTTGCCAGAGTCACAATTTAAGCGAATATCATTTATTATCTTAATGAGTGCTGTCTCTGTGCTGTGATGCGGTCGTAGTTGCTAAGTGTAATGATAAAACCTTCATATTCATCCGGAAGAAGGAGGCGGGAACCGGCGGACAATCAAATGAAACTTTAATCCAAAATAAACACAAAACAGCGCACCAGCCCCTCACGGATGACTGGTGCGCACCAAAATAAAACCAAAACCTAAAATAATGCCCAGGCCTGGTCCTCTCTCGTCCTTCACTGTCGTCGCTCCAGTTTTATATCCTTCCATCTCCTCTGTGGGACTCGAGACCGGTGGTGGGTCGCAGGTGTAGCGGACTTCCCAATCACTCCACCGGCCTCACTCGTGTTCCCACATCCCTCGGCCCCGCCCCACTCGTCACACTAAGATGATCAGGGTGGTTACTAGGCAGTTGCTGGAGTGTTCTAACAGGTTAATAGGCCATTGCTAGGTTGTTTCTAGGGTGGTTACTTGCCCATTACTAGGTGGTTGCTATAGGGTTCTGAAACGGTGTATTCCACTATTATTTTCTCAATAGTAGTCTACATTCTGCTTTTCCCAGTGCAAGCGATCGAGGTCAGCTGAAGCGTCTTCCCTGGAGAGAGTGAGCGTAGAAAATGAGCTCATGGAGACTTGACATCTGTTCCTGCACATGCCGTTCTGAAAGCGTTCTCCATCTATACTGACTAGAGGGGCACAGGGCTTTTAGGAAACAGTGCTGTCATTGTGTTCCAGTGGAGTCACCCCTCATTTTTCTGTTCTGGAATTACACATCCAGGAACCATTACAAGAGCGTTTTTCATTTGTATCCACAATGTTGTAATGGCAAACATAATATTTTCCACTGGCCTTCACTTTCTTCCAGGGCTTTGGCAGCAGCTATTGATTAAGAGCACATGACTCCTCACCCCCCCACCCCCTTTCCCTCCACATTATGTAAAGCTCTACAGACGAGCGGCAGCTCTGCTTGTGTTTATTTTACCATAGGAAGTGGTGTGGAAGTTCTTGCGCGATTCATCCCATCCTGCCAGAGCGATATCAAAGAGATGTTATCCAGATATTCGGCCCTTGTTCACTCTGTGGCTTTTCCTGTCCTAGTTCACTGAGACTATGCGATGTCATTTCCTGTGAATGAACCGTTACACAAATCACACAAAGGCTTCTGCACCCTTTCTCCTGGGACTGTAACTATAATTTTTTTGTTGCAAATCTACAAAAATAGGCCTGCCGTTTGACAGCGACTTGATTTAGGCTTGATAGTTGGCTATATGGCAGTTGTTTGCTGAGGGGTTCTGAAAGCCATAAAAGCTATCTGATATGATGGTATGATGTACTGGGTGGTTATTAGGTCATTGCTAGGGGTTTGCTAAGGGGTTTGAAATCCTAAAACTCTCTACTCTGATTCTGTTTTACAGTCTACAGCTGCTCCCGGATAAATATTTTAGCCATGACATGTGCTTCCTCCGGCTTTACAGAGAAAGTGTTTATCCTGTGGGATCTGATCTGTTTACAGTCTGGGACTCTGCGGCGTTTGATTTGTGTGATGAATACAAAAGGGAAGATGCTGAGATTCATTTCAGGATGAAGTCATGAAATCGTACGCTCTAGTTGAACGTCTCACTCTGTATGACCTAATAAAGCCACATAGAGCTGATAGTGAGGTCATGGTCAAGAGCTGCTTGAATACACTTTTCATGGAGATTTACAACAACAAATGTACAGTAGCTAACAATTTGTTTTTGTAAACTATAGATACCATAGTAAATTCTTAACACTATTCAAAAACCTAGTGAGCTGCCTACCTAGACAGCATAAGACCTATAAAACATTAGCAGTGTCTCAGAGAAAGCCGATCACAGAATCCGCAAAATGTGACATGATGCACAAAAGTTAGATTTTGCGTACGCACAAAAGTTTTCAGATTTATATAAAGAATATAGTTGACCTAACTTTTTCCACTGGCCCAATAGTATTTCAATTGATTTAAACAATTCAAATCCAATTAGATTTATGCAGTTTTGCTGATAAGGTCAACATCTTTTAGCTATTTGGAAAGTGGAAACCGATGAGCCTATATTTATCGCAGTGTAAATACAACTGACCTATCAGTAAGCCCCGCCCCCCTCGGTTACTGTTGCTCCCCCAGACAACCAGAAAATGAATGTTTTAGTCTTCATTAGGATTAGAGTTGAATGCTTACAGATAGATATTTTGCTCTGTTTTTTTTTTGGGTTCATGAAATGGAGTAAAATCAATTCTATTGCCTATCCTCTCAGGATACCTGGAATCACTGTTACAAGTACCCCAGGCACATCGTTTTTCCACTTTTTTGCATAAACAACATCAAAATGGTGCAAGCTTCGGATCAATGTTTCTCTATGGTGCTGAAACCTAAAGATGTCTGAGTTCCGCTCACCGTGCAACTGATACTCGACTGCCATTGGCTTATCTGTGTTCGAGGGGAGGGGCTTACGATAGTTACAATATTATGCTGCTGTCACTTTTTGATGTTTTTGTAACTTGTGTGTATTTTACAGTTTAAGCGCAATAAGACCTGAAAGAGAACTTTAGACACATGCCTGTGATGAGATGTGTGCGCTTGGAAAACTGTATATCAGAAGTTTAAACTAATATGACTTTAAAACTTACAATGTTAGCGTGAAAGACATGATAATCAAAACCAAACAGATGTTTTTAGCAGAGCATCTGAGGTATGAGCCCTATTCTGCAAAAGGGGGTGGGGAACAGCAGCTCATTTGCATTTAAAGAGACATGCATGTTGTTTTCCACTCAAAACAGGCTTTTTCAGAATGGTTTAATAAATGATGTGTTCGGGTGTTTTGAGCTGATACTCCACAGACACATTCTGGGGAAACATGAGACTTATATTATGTCTGTTAAAACGGGGCATAATAGGTCTACAAAATGAATGAGTGTAAAATGTAAACTACATTCCAGGGGTGTTCTGGAGCAGTAAGGGTAGGATTATGGTGCAAAGGTTCATCTCAGCGGATGTTGTATAATGCTCACGCAGAGAGCGCCGCTATAGAATGCGATTAGCCCCCGAAAAACGGTTCCAAAAGGTCTTTGAAGCTCAAAGCTCATCTTTTACGGCCCTCCAAGCTGCGCGCCAGGTGTGCTAGGACCCTCTCGCCCTTCCTCAACTCGCATATTTCCTCTCCGAGGGGAAAGCCAGAGGAATGGAAAAACGGAGCTCAGGGAGGGAAGGGGGAACGGAATGTGGGGCTCCGGGAATGTTTAGACCGGTCTGGATAATTGAGTGGATTTGGAACATGAAAAGACAAACTTTTTTCCTGGAGTGTGCAGGAATGTACTCAAGGATGTCTGGAGAATGATTCCAGCCTTGCTCGATGGAAAGATGGAAAGACTGAGGAATGTCCATAGAAAAGAGGAATTCCAGCCGTGTGCACAAACAGCATGACCTGAGCTCTGACATTCTTTCTAAAGATGGAGAGTTCCTCATGCACACTGAACAATTCACATCCTGTCAATACGCTCTTAAAAATAAAGGTTTCTAAAAAGGAGTTTTTCACAGTCATGCACTTGAAGAATCATTTTGGAAACTTGAAGTGAACATTACTGCTTTTTTCATAATATCTTGATTATTTGAAGAATCATTTTCAACTCTATAAAGTGCAATGGAAAATTCCATGGATGTAAAAGGATAATATTATATATTAAATACTGAACATCATAGATTTGACTGCACTGACACAGAACAAAACTTGAACCAAATTCAGCTGACACCATTGTCTTCTGTTTGATATTCTGTTAGCTGTTTTCAAAACGGTTAACGTTTTTCCAGTATAACATTATTAGAATTTTTGTTCAAAGTTATTGGGTCTTTAATAACGTTCTAAAAACATAAAGTTATTTATGCATCCAAAAAGTTATTTAAACATCAATTATGAAACTTTTTAGTTTTTTTTTTAATGTTACTGCTTGTTTCAGAACGTTCAGACAACATTCAAAAGTAACATTCGCCTTCCATAAAATGAAACAAATAAATGGAATGTTCCAAGAAACATTTAAAAACTGGATGTTCAGACTGCATTCAGCAATAATGTTTCCATTACATTGATAAAAAAATAAATAAAAATCCATGGGTTCCCTCAGGAATTTCCTATATAAGGACTACAGTGTTTGAAGCACATCCTTGTGGTCCTTATTTAGCAACTTATGTTTAAAAAAATCTCACAGCAGCTTCAGAATTCATATTTGAGCTATGACTGTATCATATGACTCTTCATGTCATTTAAACCACAGACCTTATCCTGTAAACCCAAAACCACTGCTATAAAACACAAGAACGTTTTAAGGGAACGCAGTGGAAATGCTCATTCACTGTGAGGTTTAAAACCGAACATCTTCATGCAACACTGGAGAAGAATCAATGACATTTCCATGGCATAATAGATTCAAAAAGTGCTTTGATATCAAATCTTCATTCATTTTGATCAGACATATCAGTCAGACCAATTTTTATTGATATTTCTAGTTTTCAGCATAATCAGTGACTGATAGTTAGTGACTACCAATAAATGGCACAGTTTAATGTGCCTCTAAAAATATACTTTATCTAATGTAACTTATTTATTGTTTGGATATTTTTATTTTTATTCTTTTATAAGTTAGAAAGAGCTTTATTAACATACAAGGACATTTTTTTTTAATGTCAGAAGCTTCCAGTAGAAAACAACAACACAGAGATAAAAAATAGATGAGAATAAAGTCTTGTTAGACACACACACACACACACACACACACAAAATTAGAAGTAAAATGTTATATTATTTATTAATAATAACTAAATAATAATGACGTTAGATGTGTAACGTTGCATACGATACTTTTTCTTTTCTAGATGATTAATATCATGACTTCATTGATTAGAAACATGGCGAAAATAAAGAAGATAGCTATACAAATATATAATGATGTAAACTTATTTTATTTAAATTGCTTTAAAAGAAACAAATCTCCGATTTATTACTTTTTTCGTTCTCTTATCACACTGTTTTTTTATTGCAAAACATATAACTGCACATTGTTCAAACTATTACACTGTAATCTGTCTAACATTGTTACTGTACAAAGCACAGTAAAATATTTCTATAAATACAATCCCCACATTGCATTCCTATTTATATTCTGTATATCATCTCCACTGTACATTCTGTATATCACAGATTCACTTACACTACATATAAAACACTATATTCTTGCACTTCTGGTTGGATGCTAACTGTATTTCATTAGCTCTGTACTTGTACTCTGCATAAATAAAGTTGAATCTAATCTAATCTATAACACAAACATAATCAGGAAAAGTAAGATTGTATCTTTGACAACATTCACACTTACATCAACCACAAAACAAGCATTAGTTTACGTATACGGACAGAGAACAGCATCACAATAGAGTTCCCGTGTTTTTAAACACATCATCATAAAGCATCAGAAATTTCTTATCACATTGGTGCGCGTCGCGTCGGGCGCGTCCGTGACGTCATCGGCGCGCTGTTCTTCTCGCCCTTTCAGAGCTATAGAGACGCCGTGCGCGTGCACAACCACAACATTGAACAACAAACAAACAAACAGTCCCACAATAAACACGAGGCGCAGAGTCGCGGTGAGGGAGTGGAGCGATGGCTGGGCTGATGTCTGGGTTTGGCTGCTTTACGCACGCCGTGGTGCGCGCGGTGCCCGAGTCTCTGGCCAGAGACGCGCTGAGGAGCGGCGGTCCGGAGGTGGACCTGCTCAAAGTGCAGAAGGAGTATGAAGAATACGTGTCTGTGCTGAAGCACCGGCTCGGGCTGGAGGTGCTGGAGCTGCCCGCGGACGACGCGCTGCCGGACTGCGTGTTCGTGGAGGACGCGGCGGTGGTGTGCGGAGACACGGCGCTCGTGCCCAGACCCGGAGCCCCGAGCAGGAGGAGGGAGGTAATGAACACAGCAGAGCAGAACTAGACACAAAACACAACTGCTTCTCATGCGCTGTCAGCGCGGGGGATGCGCACCAGAACACCATTCACTTTCTGCGATTGGTTTGTTTTAGTTTCGTTTTTTACTGTGCATCTGAACTCTTCACATATATATACTTATATGTATATTTTATAGATGATAAATACACACACACACACAAAAAAGTATTGTTAAAGATTTTTCTTTGTAAATATAAGAAAAAAAATAATTATTGCACACAATATTAATTAAAAAAATAGTTTTTTTTTCAGAGTGATATGATGGTCTTAATAGTAATGATAATAATAATAATTACCATTAAAGACCATTATATAATTCTGAAAAAAAGACATTAAAATAAATAAATAAGTAACATTACATTCTAAAATTTTAGAGCTTTTGCCATTATATTTATGCAATGTGTTTTGCGTGAACTAAATAATGCATGCATGCATACCGTTCAGTCACTTGTTTTAGGTTTGTGCTTTGATGTATGTGTGCATGCATGTTGTGCATTGACTGGTATATAAGCACGATCCACTTCTGATCAGTGGTACGTTTCTCAAAACCATCATTATCTGACTATAGTCGTTACTTCCATGGACCTTGCAACCATAGTTGCATTTGGGAACTGCAGCCCTGATTGGTTCCAAGCAAGTATTTTATTAGTGTTAAATGAGACAATAAAATGACTAAACATCAAAAAGTTATTTGTGCATGTGATTTTCATAGGGATTACTTTGTTTTACCCTGTAACATTTCATATGCATTTTATAGCTGTGTCATTTATTTCATAAAATGCATCAGGTTTCCTTCTGATAAAGTTACAGGACTAAGCTAAGCTGGTGGTAAATCATTGTGTGCTGTGAACAGCTGTGTGCACTCAACTGCATGCAGTAAACGAACAGGTGTTTTCTTATAATGACTGCTGCACGTGAAACGGTTAATTCACACAATTCACACATCTGCTGAAGTGTGCATTAATGCATTTGTGTTTAGGCAGCATCCTGTAGAGAGATTTGAAGGTCATATATGCCTTTTGTGATGTAAAAACGATTTTATATGCTGCTCTGTACGGCTGTGAAGCTGTTGCAATATGTTGCTGTTGGTTGTTAAAGTGTTGCTAGGGGTTGCTATGCTTTTGGAACGGTTGCCTGTTGCAATAGATCATTTAATTGGGTAATGTTTGGTCATTTTAGTCATAAGAGTCCTTGAAACGTATCCAGGAGGTTTGGATGAACTGAGGGAGAATGTAATGTGTTTTGTTTGGTCGTTTCATGGAGACGCCTGCATCAATATTTACTCAAACTACTTTGCTGCACACTGGTTTGTTTTTGTGATCTCAATAATGCATTATTTACTTATCTCTGAATGTCACTGAATGCACATGCATAGCTGCCATCTAGTTTGTACATTCTGCTGCATGAAGACATGTTTCAGTGATTTACTGGATGAACGTTGGCCATGTTTTCAGTAACATCAGAATGAATTTGGTTTTGTCTGAGAGTGTGCATCAAATGTGTTCACCTTCTCATCTCATTCTAGTACAGGTGTGCATTTGATCGGTTCAGGCCCATGTGACTGTGCAGTGTTCGAGTTGTTACTCTAATGGTTTTGGTCAGCTTGGTTTTTTCTCTCAGGGGTGAAAGCTTTAAGATCAGCTGCACTTGTCTTATTGTCTAAATGTTAGTAATGATGGGTAATGATGTTTGCACAGTCAAGAAGCCCTATTTATAATTACAAACCTCTAACACTAAGTAGTAAATTACACTGTGTGCGTCATCCAGCTGCAAGTCCATTCCAGACTAGTTGTGCATTGGCAAATCATTGCATTTAGGCTTTTACGTGTGGTTGTTTTTCTCAGGTGTGCCCTGACTTGTTTAGCAGCAATGTTGGGGAAACTCAGGCCTTGTTGCATCGCTGTGGTATTCAGGTCAAACTCAAATAATTGTCATTTTAAATGCTCAATTCACAGAAAACGTCAGATTACATAAGGCAGCTGTATGAGTGTAAGTGGTTAGACCTACTTTCGCTGTAATGATTGCATCGCCTGCGGCGTTTGCTGAAATGTATATCTGAATAAACACAGTGGCCACTTCTCTGTGCTTCAACATGCCAGCGCTTGGCAGCGCTTCTTTAAGCAAATATTGTGTCCTTGTGAAAGACTCTTGGATGGAGTTATTTAGGTCATGGCAGTCTCTGAATGTAGTTTGGCCGAAATTAGGTGGGCACAATGAGGGATGCATGGAAGGTCCATTCCTCTTAAATCTCGCAGAACATTTTTTAGCCTTCACATGCTGTAGCAAAACTGTCTCCATTGGCTTTTTTGCAGTTATTTTACCAAGAAGTAATCTGTGTCCCTAAAGCACATTTACTGTGGTGAACTTCAGGACAGACGTCTGTTTTTTTAAATTTCAGAACGTTCCCAGATAAAATGTTTGATTTTGTCATTTTCCTGAAGAGACACTCAAATTGTGATTTTTAAAAATGTAAAAATAAGACGCTATGGATGTATATTTACTGAGTAATGCACTGTTTTGAGTGGCATCAAATGATGGTTTTGGAGCCAAATTACAGGGGGGTAAAATGACTTCAGAAAGATTGCAGCATCATGATGTTATTTTTACACAGATATTGGTAGGTTTGTTAGTCAAATCTGTTGACTTTAGCAATCCTTGTTGCATTATATGCCAAGGGTAATCATTCAAAATTGGAGAAAAAACACTTTTCGAGCATTTTTCCCTAAGTTTGCATGCCTGTAACTCAAAAAGAATTAAAGATATCTTTACACCTTTAAAATTGTGGTTTTTGACAAACTTTCCTTTTTAGTATATGTATTAAACTAAATGCCATTTGCTGATTAATGCACTATTTTGTAGAGGGGAGGGTCAAATACAAGTTTCACCTGAGATTCATAGCCAAATTACAGGGGGATAAAAATGACTTCAGAAAGATGCCAGCATCATGTTATTTTCACACAGAGGTCTGCTAGTAAAATCTACTGACCTTAGCAAACTTTGCTGCATTATATACAGTACGTCAATGTAGCTATTCACAATTTGGGGAAAACAGCACTTTTTTTCACTTTTTTTTCCAAAGTTTGCATGTCTGTAATTCAAGAAGTCTTTGAGATATCTTAATAGCCTTTTACAATTTGGTTCTACACATACTTTTCTTCTAGTATTTATATTTCTAAGGCCCTACATTGTTCATTTCCAGAGGTAATGGGATCTCAGTGTGGCTCCAAGAGTAAATTTGCACACTGTTATCAAACCAGCTGCATAGAACATGCCCCTCTAAATGCCATACATATTCTTTTAGAAGTCTGCATGCCTGTAACTCAAGAATTATGTTGAACACATTGTTGACAGTGCATGTATATAACACACACTCGCTCTCTGTTTGCACAGTATGTTTCTTGTTGCTTTCACGCCCATAGTCACTCATATTGCGACTGCAGCCATGCACAACAGCTGAGACATTAAATATCTTTCACCATCTGCCTCAGAGCGTGTGTGTGTGTGTGCACGCTTCATGTGTATTGATTGGTCTAAATACATCCTCTCGCTGCTCACTGTGGCATGACTGATGTGTGGTGACAGATCTGTCGATAGTAAGCACTTAACTTTGACCACCCCTGACCCTGCGCTACTGAAATATCAATCAATGTATCTTTGAAATATTAAAGATTTATATTCTTCTTCATTATATTCATTATTCAGTGTTTAAAGATGAAATGTTTTGAGATCACTCACATTAGTAGATGCGCTTTAATAAGAGGAAGTACATTTATCTGAGTCGTTAAATGCAGTGTTGAATATATTCTGAATTCAACTTGTTGCTTTTAATGCATGCAAAACAACTATTATGCATCATGCAACTATAATATTTGCAATCAATTTTCCATCCAAACTGCGATGTATGTGGATAAAAAAAGTATAATCTGCATTGCATCAAGTTCTGAAATTAGGTGTAACAGAATTTTTTTTTTTCATTTTTATTATTTCTTTTGAATGACATTTATTGTAAATGTAAATCATCTTGAAACATCAATAACACATAACCTTCTTTATGCTGCAAGCTTATGTATTTTTTTGAAAATTTTGCAGCTCTGCTTAGTTTGATCAGAGCAGCAGAAACTACACTTTGCATTGAAATTATGTTCAAAAATTGCTCATTGCTTTTAACGCATTGCATGCAAAACATGCATTATGCAACTATTTGCGATCCAATTTATTTCCAGAATGTCTCGTCCAATTGTCCAAAATGCATAAATCTGAAATTATATATTATAATTATATACATTATATATATTATATATAATTATATATACATATATATAAACTATACTGTATATACATAGACATTAAATTAAGTTTCATCTCTTTAGAATTACATTTACTGTAAATCAGCATGAAAAATGAATAATCAGATTTTCTTAATGCATGAAATGTATTTGAAACTAGGCTCTTAATGCAAACAAAAAACAATAGAGCAACAATAATGTTTGCAATCAGCTTTATCCAATTTCTTATTGCGTATGTTGGAAACTCATCTCTGACGGCTGAACTCATGTTTTAGACTGATTTCCTTTGGAAACTCTAATGTTATTCTAATGAGACCAGATTATTGGTATTTCCAAACATACAGAATCTCACACAGGCAATGCATTATTAATATTCATCTGTCTTAAGGTTACTTAATCCAATCTACGAGCATTTGTTGCTGTTAGATCACTTTCAGTTCTGAATTTCCTTCTTTGTGTGACGTTAATGATCATGCATTGAGAAGGACACTGAATTCTGATCAATCAAATTCAAAGAAAAATGTTTGACGGGAAATTTGTTGTTTGGACGTTTGACATCTCGCTTAATGGAAACCATGTATTTTTTGGCTCTAAAAGTGCAGTGAAGCTCACAGATGAGATGATTGCTCTTGCTGGACTGAGTCCTATTCATTGTAAGTTTTTTTTTAAGCTCTCAGTTTCTTCCAGAAAGTTTGATGTGGAAAAGATTTTTTTTTAGGTGGAGCGTATTTGGAAAAACGAAAATGGGGTTATTATCATTAACTAAAATTATTGAAAATATATTTAGCTATTGAAATAAACATTAATCATAATAAAGTATAACAAACTTAGTTGCCAAAGCAAGATTCATAATTTTTCATTAACTAAAATTACTGAAATAAAATGAATGACAAGCTATATAGACTTCGGCACATAAAAAAAACTAATAAAATATAATAAACTTAAATCTTTTTAATAAAATTACTACAATCTGTACTACCATGACTTAAAATAAGTGAAATTAAATTAATAATAAAAAATATGTAGACATTTAAAAATCCAAAAGCTAATAAACGATAAGAAAATTAGTTATTTTAATTTTAACTTAATTTAATAAAATGACTTAAAATACTTAAATTAGTTCTAAAATGACTAAAGCCGAAATAAAATTAATGAAAAAAATGTATAGCCACAAATATTTTTTTAATCCAAAAACTCAAAAAAAGTAAAAAAAAATAAAAAATAAACTAATTTTATTTCTAATTTGTATTTACTAAAAATTACTTAAATTAATACTAAAATGACTAAAACTGAAATAAAAATTCCTGAAAACTTTATAGTCTTTTTTTAGAAATCCCCAAAAATAATTATAACACAAATGTATTTTTATTTCTAATATTAATTTCCAATATTCATTTAGTGTTTTTCTTAAAAAAAACTATAAAAAATTCCCAAAACACTCAACAAAATGACTAAAATGTAATTAAAATGCAAACAGAAAATAATTCAAAATAATACAGAATTAATTTGCATTGCACAATAATGAGGTGAGTTTTCTGATCCAAAACTGAATCCAGAACATCTGCTCCTAGTCAAACCTGTTTATAGTTAAAGCTATAGTAATGTTGTTTTGTCTAATATATTTAATAATAATAATAATAATAAGAAGCATGATTAAATAATGATAATAAGTGTGTGAGAGAGAGAGAGAGAGTGTGTGTGTGTGTGTGTGTGAGTGAGTGAGAGTGATTGTGTGTTTGTGTGAGAGAGAGAGAGAGAGAGAGAGAGAGAGAGAGAGTCTGTGTGTGTGTGTGTGTGAGAGAGAGAGGAGTGTGTGTGTGTGTGTGTGTGAGTGATTGTGTGTTTGTGTGTGTGAGAGAGAGAGAGTCTGTGTGTGTGTGAGAGAGAGAGGAGTGTGTGTGTGTGTGTGTGTGTGTGTGAATTAGAGCACAGGTGTGACACTGGGTTGGAAGCACACACACCGCGTGTGTCTCTTTGTTTTGACTAGACAGTGTTCAGTCGGCCGCTCGAGTGTGTCCTCTCCGGAAGTGAGCTGCTTCCATGCCAGTGTGAAAAGCTGATCCGGGGTCAGTCTGACATTCCCAGCGTTCCCGTAGTGCTGCCACATTCCTGATCCGCAGTCCAAAGCTGGACTGTGCTTGCTCCGGATTCGGGAATAGAAAATGATTTGAGGAAGTTTGCAGGATGCAGGACAATTCTGTCATTCATTTCCCTGAACGTCCATCTCAATTCATCACTTATTCTGTGACAATTTAATGTTTTTAGTATTTTTTTTTATTTAACCTTTATTTAACCAGGAAAAAGCTCTCTGAGATTAAAAATCTCTTTCACAGGAGTGTCCTGGCCAAAATGTGCAGCAGTACAATCGATTCCATCACAGATAAACATCACACAAACAGATTAAAGACACTTAAAAGCAGTTGCATATAGTTAGATCCACTTCCATTTGCCAGATAACTGATTTGAAATGGTCTAGAGTCAGAAGATTTTCTAATTTTAATTTAGATTGGAGGAAATTCCAACCAAACGGCGCTGCATACATAAAAGACTTCTTACCTAGCTCAGTTCGAGTAAAAGGAACAGAAAGAGTATAAAAGTTTTGCGAACGAAGAAAATAATTCTTGATCATTTTCTGTTGCATAAAACAACAAAGATAAGAAGGCAACAACCCCAAGACGGCTTTGTAAATAATTAAGTGCCAGTGCGTCTTTCTTCTGGTAGACAGAGAAGGCCAATCTACTCTGTGATACAAGGTGCAATGATGAGTTGAAGATTTACAATCTGATATGAACCTTAGAGCACCATGATAAACGGCATCTAAGGAAGAAAGAAGATAAGAAGGTGCAAACTGATATACAACATCACCGTAATCAAGGACAAGGAGAAAAGTAGCAGAGACTAATTTCTTTTTTACATTAAAAGAAAAGCAAAACTTGTTCCTGAAATAAAACCCAAGCTCGATTTTCAGTTTATTCTTCAGTTGAGTGATATGAGAGCTAAAAGATAGGGCATCATCAACTATGATGCCTAGATATTTGTACTCTTTTACTAATTCAATCACTGTACTTTGAAATGTCTGAAGAGATACTAAATTATTTTCAAGTTTTTTTGAATTGGAAAATAACATATACTTGGCTTTATCAGTATTCAGAACAAGTTTTAAACTGTGAAGCCTTAACTGAATGATATTTAAGGCTGACTGAAGCTTAGACAAGGCTTGCTGTCCAGAGGAAGCGCTGCTATACACGACAGAATCATCGGCATAAAAATGAAAGTTGGCATCCTGAATGTCATAATGAAGGCTATTTATATAAATGGTGAATAAAAGGGGCCCCAGCACCGATCCTTGGGGAACACCTTTGGAAATCTCTAATGAATCAGATTGTTTACCTTCGGCTTGAACACACTGGGTCTTCCACTCAGATAGTTTTTAAAAAATTGCATCTGAAATTAAAGTCTTCTGCAAAAACAAAAGCATCAACAATGTCAGCAAACAGCAAAACAACAACATTTATTCAAACTTTGAATACATTTATTTTCAACTATATTTTTAGTATAAACTGAGAGACGCCTTTGTCTTTATAATAATTAAAATGCTAATGAGCCCCTCAGAGGTCTCACACAAGAATTGTTTGTTTGCTTTGAAGCTTCACTGTGTGCAAATAAACCCAGAGATGTGAGGTGCAGGCTAGTTTGCCCTGTGTGTGTGTGTGTGTGTGTGTGTGTGTGTGTGTGTGTGTGTGTGTGTGTGTGTGTGTGTGTGTGTGTGTGTGTGTGTGTGTGTGTGTGTGTGTGTGTGTGTCTGTGTGTGTGTGTGTGTGTGTGTGCGTGAGTGTGTGTGTGAGAGTGTGTGAGTGTGTGTGTGAGAGTGTGTGAGTGTGTGTGTGTGTGAGTGTGTGTGTGTGTGAGAGTGTGTGAGTGTGTGTGTGAGTGTGTGTGTGTGAGTGTGTGTGTGTGTGTGTGTGTGTGAGAGTGTGTGAGTGTGTGAGTGTGTGTGTGTGAGTGTGTGAGTGTGTGTGTGTGTGTGTGTGTGTGTGTGAGTGTGTGTGTGTGTGTGTGAGTGTGTGTGTGTGAGTGTGTGTGTGTGAGTGTGTGTGTGTGTGTGTGTGTGTGTGTGTGTGTGTGCTCTCTGCAAGGCCAAGTCTTTCCCGTCTCACACAGACACATGAAGAATTTGTGTGAGAGTGTGGGAAACTGCTCCAGTGGAAAAAGCAACTACATTTTATCCAGTTTGTGCATCAGTAGTCTGATTATTGGCAGCAATAAAAGGAATGATTCAGGTTAAGATGTTTATGAGATGTTTAATAGTTTTAATTATTTGCTGAGAAATTTGGTTGTTTTAGTGCAATTTTACCACAATTTACTTCAATTTGTCAGAAATTGTTTATACTTGTGTCAGCATTGTTGCTGATGTGTTAAGGGTCTGTGAGCTCCCAGCATGCACTGCAGTTTGAATAAATGTTGTTGTTTTGCTGTTTGCTGACATTGTTGATGTTTTTGTATTTGCAGAAGACTTTAATTTCAGATGCAATTGTGAAAATGTCACAATCAGCCAGCCACAATCCATAACATTTGCAAGCATATATATATATATATATATATATACATAATATAGTAGGGCTGTCAGTTGATTCAAATTTTTTATCTAATTAATTACACAATGTTTTGATTAATCTAAGCACAAAATAAATTTGACTATGACAGTACCCACAAAAGATTATTTAAAACTATTTTTGTGTTAAATGAGAAAGTAATAAGTAGACATTACAAAAATTACAAAATGTATTACTCATGCACATTTAGGATATAATGGCCTAACATAAACTATGGAACACAAAAGATGATAATCTGAGAAACATCTCAGTTTTTTTCTTTAAACTCAATGTTTACCAAAACAGCGTTGTACTAACAGTCTTCAAAATGCCTTCTTTTATGCATTCAAGAATGCATCCCTTTACGAATGTGCTTTGAATCATTGATTCACCTGATTCATTCAAAGAACGCAGATTTATTCAGAAAACACCACTGTGCTGCTCGAAGATGCACAACAGTTCTGCTATGGCTTTAAAGGTCAGTTATTCTTCGCAAAATTAGGCAAAAACACATCATATTGTGTTTAAAATATAACACAATATCGGCTTTACTGAACTGTTGTATAAAATAATATTTAAATGTGTGATATTCAGGACAATAGCAGCACTTCTGTGATAGGGCTATTAAAAAACACATACAGGGGCATTTATTTCTATATGTATAAATTAGTGCTGTAGATGTATAAGCACTAATGGTGATATTCTCTGTCTGTTCATCAGTCCTACAGAAACGGCAGATTCACAGACATGAATTCCTCTAGTTAGCTGTTTAGTTAGCTGTAGTAACTTAGTCTAGTTAGCAGCGCGGGTCGTTGTATGATTCACCCACTGGTCTCAGCGCTGTAGTTTAGGGTGTAAATGAGTTCAATCTCAGCTCCTATGCTCACGTGTCGTCACACACGCGTGGATCCGTGTTTTCTCCGGGCCGGATTACACTTTAGTCAGTCTGATTGACACCACACGTGTGTGTTTCTCCCTCATGCTGTGAATACAGGTTATTTTTCTCCTGCGCTGTTGGACACACACTCGATTGGATCCAAACCCACCGGCACGTGTTTTCCCTGATTTACATCCCAACTTCACTCTGCTTCCCAAGAGCTTGTGTGTGTGTGTGTGTGTGTGTGTGTGTGTGTGTGTGTCTACTCGCATCTTTAGTTCACTGTAGTAGTCTCACTCAGCAGTTTAATTAAATATACTGTAATGCTGCTTAAAACAGCCTCCAAAAGGATAATTCTCTCATCATTTTCTCACCCTCACGTCGTTACAATTATTTGATTGTTTGTATATTAAAATTACAAATATATACTTATTATTAAAAATACATAATTGTTAAATAATAATTAATATAATTTTATTATTGTTGTATTTTTAAATAAATTCATTTTAGTATAAACATATTCATATTTTTAATAATAATACTATAATAATGATTATTATCTACATATACATACACATGTTGTTATTATTATTATTAATACCATATATACATATAATAAAGATTTATATCTTATCTTATCTTAAAAAAATTATATCTTAGATATAAATCATATAAAAATATGAATAACAAATGTGATTCTCATTTTACTAATATATTTACACACACACACACACACACACACACACACACACACACACACACACACATATATATATATATATATATATATAGGCATTTTTCACACACACACACACACACACACACACACACACACACACACACACTTAGTATAAGTCGGTTGTGGTTGGGGTTTTTTTTTCATTCCAGATCGGTGTTGTTTGAATCTCAGTGATCTTCAAAATATCTGTGAAGAAAGAAACTTGAGTAAATGATGACAGTGTTAATTTTCAGGGAACTTTCCCTTTAATAAACAGAAACAAACTCCAGCCAAAGAAAACTGATGCAGTAACATGGATTTTCCAGGTTTGTCTGTTTCTCTTATTGCCGAGCCTGCGGTTCTGACCGCACACGCGCACACACACACACACACACACACACACACACACACACACACACACACACACACACACACACACACACAGACATGTGTCCTGTGGCGTGTTTCTCACGTGCATGATGGATTGTAGCCACAAATTTACACTTTCATACTGTTTCTGTGTGTGTGTGTGTGTGCTGTTATACTTTGAGATTATAACTGAATAGACATTCATAAATTTGCTTTAATGCAGCAGTAATTCAACAAGTCTTCTTTTATTTGTAGGCTGTAGATGGGCCATGACATATGTTAGCTATGTCACAAATGTCAGTGTTGTTTTTTGGTCTAAAGTTCATCATCTGGCGGAGTTCAGATGAACGTCTAGTTTTGTGTGTGTGTGTGTGTGTGTGTGTGTGTGTGTGTGCATGTATGCATGTGTGCAAGAATACAGAAACAAAAAAGACACATTGAGTGAGTCACATTTTCAACACAATATTGTCATTTTTTTCTGTTTCGCTAGCTAAACTAGCTCTAAACGAAGCTGTAACAGAACATTAAGTGCGTCTTACAGCAACAGTGCTGTGTTTCCTTCCTGAATGAATCTGTTTTGAATGAATCATATGAGTCAATGATCCATTCATGGAAACAGTCATGAACGAACAGTTTTGAATGAATCGTTTGAATGAATGATTCAAGGAATCACTCATTGAGGGACTTGCTGCCATTTACTGGCGGTTTTAGTGTCATTTATTTATCCATGTAAGGCCTAATGAAGCCAAGGTAACAGCTACTGGATCAACAGATCACAAAACAGATCATATCGTGATTTTTGAATCACGAATTGGATACTTTTTTTAATCAGCAATAAAACTGTTATATCAGTGTAACCTTGCTTTAAATGTATTATTTAAAGCACAATTTTGGTACTTTTTAAATACCACAGCAAAAACTACGAGACTAATCAAATTCAAACATTATAGATAAATAGGCTACAGTAAAAAAAATAAATAAAAAAGTTAACAAAAAAGGCTCTAACAGTAGTATCCAGGTACAGAAATGTAATTAAGTATAACCGCTGCTGTCCCTTTAAGACCTGATGCATGAATCTAATGTAATAATAATAGGGCTGAAACGATTCCTCGAGTAAATCGATTACAAAAAATGATCGAGGCAAATTCCTCTGCCTCGAAGCCTCTTTTAATTTATTTTAAATCTCACGTCAGCAGTACCGCCGCTCCCTATACGCAGAGTAGGCAGTCTGCGTAGGGCACCAACTCCCAGAGGGGGAGTTGGCTTGACATTGGACGTCCGAGAGTCTTAAATTTAGGGACCGTCTCTAAAGCTACATGCGATATTTACGTTTCTGACGTCAGTAGCATTTGAGGAGAATGACTTACATTCATAAAAACAACTGTAATTGTTCATCTAGGTGTCAGCTATAATGCACAATTGAATTGAATGTTTGATATTTATTAAAATTAACCGTAAATCATATGTAAATTATGCTACTTTTTCACATGGGCTCAAACACAAATTTGAAGCTCAATAGCATTCGAGAAGAAAGACTTGCAGTCATAAAACAATTGTAATGTGTTCATTGTAGCTGACACCTAAATGCACACCTTATACATTTTTAATATATATTAAAATTAATTATAAATCATTTAGGTAAAAACAAGGCCCGTGTATCACTTTCAGGCACATTCCTGTGAAAGTTTTTTTTTTTTTCAGGTTCCCTTACGGAAATTACCCATGATTTTAACAATAACACAACAAATCATCGTTCTTGTAGCCATGGTAACTGCAATTTAACCATGGTTTTGTTACTTCAAATAATAATTTACAAAGTATTAATATACTGTAATATTTTTTGTTGTTGTTGCTATAAAAAAGAGCTAAGCCATCAATAGCCTTTAAAATGACTTAAAATGCATTATATAAAAAAACAATGAGGCAATTATGATTGGTTAATAATAAAACTGTTAAAATACCTAATGTAGGCAAATACAAAATAAACAATTTATGTACATGTTATTACAAATGCCTGCAAAGGGAGCCAGATGCCATGTTACACTTACAGGAGAATCTAATCCTTGTTTAGGCTACTGACCAAACATTTCATTCAAATAGTCACTTAATCTTTCATTTTTGGACACCTTTTTGCTATAGATGACACAGCCTTTATAATTCATGCATGCATATCACAACCCTTACAAAAATAAACCATGGTTTTATCATAGTTTGAGACTATGATAAACTGCTTGAGACTATAAAATAAATTAGAGTCATAATAAAGTTATAGCCACAGATAAATGTCGAGAGCTACAATTCTAATTTGTAAATAATACCAATTTATTTATTTACTTTTTATTTGATTAAAGTTCTATTTTCACCCCTTTAGTAGGTGTTTTTTTCATCATCATATTTGAGGAAGTGGGGCACAACAATACAGTCCTGCTTAGGGCACCCATTTGGCCAGCAGCAGCCCTGTACATCAGGTTCTTTCGCAATGATATTTTTTTAATGTGACAACACGTTTACGTCACCCACAAAGCGGAAGGAGACACAAGCGCTGCGTCTGAAGCATAGACAGTAAAAGAAATGGACACAGCGACCCCATTGGATTCAACGGAGAAAAGTGAAGTCAATTAGAAGCACGCACTTCCTGTGGGTCTGTCGTACTGCGCAGACTCAAACTGAGCTTGATGACGTAGATGTCACGTGAGCAACCTGTACGTCTTCTAATCGCTGTGCCAAGAGAAATCTGAATCACCCACCGAATCTAGCAGAGAGGGCGAGCGTGAACAGGAGCACATTTTTGTAAGTATTCTGAATAATTATCTCCCTTGACTTTATGCCTCCACGTCCCCACGATTGCCTCATAGACTGTAAAAGATCGCCTGCGAGCTTCTCCTCCTGTTCTTACGGTAATTTCTCTACTGTGTGACAGAGAGTCACTGGTTATGACGCAATCGTTAGTAGATTTTTTTACAAAAACTGCTTCTACGGGACCATAACGTAAGATACAAGGTAATGGAGCCTTTTATACATTTTCGTGTTTCATAAGAAATAACTAATAGACAAATGGAGTCTTTATACGCCTCAGATGTAAAGTTATTCGCTGTCAAAGTGACGCCAAAATGAATGGGAGTCAATGGAATGCTAACAGCAGGTGGGGGTCCGCTAGCCAATGGCGGCGTTCGGGGGTGCTTCAAAAAAATATGAAACCCTGCCCCCCTGGTCCGAAGTCACATACTGCAAGGAGTCAGCAGTGTTTTAATTTGAGGGCGCGGGCAAACGTAAAGAGAACGTCGTGGCGTGTGTCCATTGCAAGATAGAGCTGGCATTACACAACTAGGGCCCTGTGATTCCCGCGATGTAGGAAACGCGGAGGGAATCGCGGAATCCAGTCATAAAAACGGAATTTACAGTTTAACGCGGAATGTCACGGAATTTGCCAAATTTTGAATGAATTAATCAAAAATGGGTCATCGCACTTACATCAAATCACGATATGGACTAATATCTGTAAATATTAAGCCGGAACAGACTATTTAAATATGAATCATGTTCTGCGTGTCTGTTAATGAATGGAGCAGAAGCGCGTCTTTTCTTTATCACACACACTGAAGCGCGTGTGACGCTCCGGTGATTTCAGCGTCTGCTGTCTCTCTAAATAAGACGTGAACACATGAACAACATCTCCAGAACTGCTCTGACAGTCACTTCATGAGCATTTGACCATTTGATTTGAGTAAAACTAGCGACACATCACATACACAGAACTGTAAAGGTACGTCAACCCGTCAAAATAAAAGTCTGGTTAAAGAAAAGTATTTGCCAGATATGTATTACTATTGTTCAGCAGAATGTACACAGCCTACTACTAAAAAAAAAAAAAAAAAAAATCAAACATTATTTTTTTTTTAAGGTTTACTCACACATTTCTTCCATGTTTTATTTTTAATAGTAAATCCCCTTTGTTTACCAAAAAGTAACGTTTGCTTAATTTTCAATAATTAAAAGATAAGTTAATTTTTTATGTGTTTAATGTTTAATGTGCATCTCAGAAAATGCTTTATTTAAAACCCCAAATGAATGGCACTTAAATGCACTTAATTCATCTGTCAACTTTCTTGTCATTGTCACAGAGAAACAATGGGTAATAATTAAATGTTTATTTTTGATATATGTATTGCATTCTATGCATTTGAAAAAATATAAATATTTTTTTTCTAAAAAAAGGAAACTTAGTTGTTCATTTTTAGAGACCCAGGAGTCATATTTTCTCTTGCATAATTAATATTGCACTTTAATTAAGCAAAAACACATTTTATCCGATTAATCGATGGAATTTTTGGTAGAATACTCGATTACTAAAATATTCGATAGCTACAGCCCTAAATAATACAGATTCGATTTCTCTCTCAACTGTTCTCATTCATTTAAAGGGGTCATGAACTGCCTTTTTATTTTGTAGTGTTTTCTGAAGTCCACATAGGATGTTATCAAGATTCTTACATCAAAAACATCATCATTTAGAAGTAATGGGCTATTTTCTGTCCTGTTTTAAAGCTTCATCAGATTGCTGAATGGAGAAGTAAACACCCACTGCTGTGGTTAGCTAACACTTGTGTATGTTTGCCAGCCTACATACTTCACATTGCTGTAATTTAGATCTAAAACGCATAAATACTCATATCAAACAATCTGTTTAACAGACAAAGCAATAGTGACCATGTAATAAAAAGTTGTGTTGTAACATTACTGTTGGGTCCAATATAGTTGCACAGCATCCAGTTTCAATCTTTTTGAAAATCCTGCATCGAATTGAGCCTTGTTTGTAAACGAATCCATGGTGAAATGAAGTGAACAAAAGACAAAAGAAGAGTTCTTAATGCGGTCTGGAACTTCATTAAAAGTTAAGTTCATCCACTCTTTCCTGACATTGGGATCATAAGGAAGGAGGCTTGTCTCTGAACAGCATCTTGTTATTTTTGGACTATCTTTATCATTTGTTTTCTGAGTAGACAGTGCCGTAGAATCATAGGAGGGGCTAAATAGGCAGTACCATAATCGTAGGCGGGGCTAAACAGGCAGTACCGTAATTGTAGGCGGGGCTAAACTGGTAGTTCTGTAGAATCGTAGGCGGGGCTAAACAGGCAGTACCATAATCGTAGGCGGGGCTAAACCGATAGTTCTGTAGAATCTTATGCGGGGCTAAACACACAGTGCTGTAGAATCGTGGGCGGGGCAAAACAGGCAGTCTCATAATCATAGGCGGGGCTAAACAGGCGGTGCCGTAGAATTGTAGGAGGGGGTTAACAGGCAGTGCCATAATTGTAGGCGAGGCTAAACACCGTGCTGTAGAATCGTAGGCGGGGCAAAACGCACAGTGCTGTAGAATCGTGGGCGGGGCAAAACAGGCAGTGCCATAATTGTAGGCGTGGCTAAACACCGTGCTGTAGAATCGTGGGCGGAGCAAAACAGGCAGTCTCATAATTGTAGGCAGGGCTAAACAGACAGTGCTGTAGAATCGTGGGTGGGGCAAAACAGGCAGTCTCATAATCGTAGGCGGGGCTAAACAGGCGGTGCCGTAGAATTGTAGGCGGGGCGAAACAGGCAGTCTCATAATCGTAGGCGGGGCTAAACAGGCGGTGCCGTAGAATTGTAGGCGGGGCGAAACAGGCAGTCTCATAATCGTAGGCGGGGCTAAACAGGCGGTGCCGTAGAATATTAATCATGGTTTTACTACAAATAAAACCAAAGAACCATGGTTACTATAGTTAAACCATGGTAACTACAAATTAACCATGGTTTTGCTATATTAACCATAGTTTAACCATGGTATTTGTAGTAAATCTGTGGTTATACAAATGGTAGTCAACACGCCAAAAAACCATGGGTTACTACAGTTTTACTATAATAAAACCATGGTTATTTTTCGTAAGGGATTGTAGGCGGTGCTAAACAGGCAGTGCCATAATTGTAGGCGGGGCTAAACACCGTGCTGTAGAATCGTGGGCGGGGCAAAACAGGCAGTCTCATAATCGTAGGCAGGGCTAAACAGACAGTGCTGTAGAATTGTAGGCCGAGCTAAACAGACAGTGCTGTATAATTTGTGGTCGAGCACTGGATCAAGTTCTTGTGACTCTTTCCTTAGTAAACTGGCAAAACAACACACACACAAATTATACAGTTCGACTCTACAATGGTTACATTTTGCACTTTGAGAAATGAATCCAAATCTTTCTCGTGGACACATCACATGGGGAGAAACATCTGAGACGAGACCTGCAGGTGTGTGTGTGTGTGTGTGTGTGTGTGTGTCCGAGGAGCGTCTCTGAGTTATGACTGCAGCACATGGCCTGTGCATGACATCACCGCTTCATCACATCCATAAACAGAACACACATGTTGCCTGTGGCATGTGTGTATGTGATCAGCTGACGTCATTGTTTCCCGGTGACCTCTGTGCTCCGGATCGGGTCGATGACATCACCTGATGTGCACACGCGATGCTCTGAAAGGTGAAGTGTGTCATATTTTGGATGCTAAAGCACTTTCTCGTATTCCACCTTAATGTTCGGAGTCAAACAGAAGTCCATCATTGCTAGATTGACTTGATTAAGATTAAGTGATTTAACTGGTTAATTTCAGGTGTCTGATAGCTTATTTACAGAACTGATTGGATTGATTTATTTAATAACTACAGAAATAAAAACATGCATTTTAAAAAACATTTTATAACAAATTGTATTATTATTTCATGTACAATTTTATAATGTGATATTTATAATATATTATTTCATGAAACATTCTTTAATTAAATTATTAATATTTCATCATGTTAAATTATTTTGTAATGTAATTATTATGATTATTTTACAGTGTTAACCTATTTAATTACATTTTATTATTTATTCACTTATAAATTATTATTACTATTTTATAATGTAACTTTTATAATAAACTAGTTGATGTTTATACGAGGAAAAATTATTTACATTTTAATAATAAATTATGAAATTTTATATACATGATGGGTATATAATAAACATTAAATAAATTATTACTATTTCTTTAAGTGATAATAGTTTTATAATGTAGAATTATTTTAACATTTATTGAAATTATACATTTTTACATGTGATTTTTTTATACTTAATTATTATTTATAATGTTTTATATTAGTATTTTAATATTATTATAATACATTATTTATGTTTTTAAATAATTATAAACTTAATTTCAATAATAAATTATTATTTAACCCAATTATATGTATATATAATAAACTTGTTATTTTTGTAATTTTATTAATAAAGTATTATTCATATTATTTTATACTATTTTGTTAATATAAATTTTTTCTATAATTTAATTATTATTATTATTATAATCATTATTTTTATTATAATCTTTGTTGTATTTCTGTTGTTGTTATGTGTCATCCTTAAATATTTCCATTATTTTTTCCCAAAGATCTGCTGAAGTATAAAAGCACGTTGCTTGGAAAAACTCATTATTTTTTCAGAAATGTTGTGGGTCAGAGTTCAATCTGCTGTGGCTCTTTGTAAGTCTGCGTTCAGTCCATGAGCTCATGTGTGTCTGTGAGAAACTGATGAAGACGGTTGTTTTCTTCAAGAATGATAACGACAGAAACATTGGTCTCCGCTGCTGTCGTCCAGTCGTTTCTCCAGCAGCACGTCTGATATCCCAGCATGCACCTGTGTCCCACGCTGCACCTCTGCATGCCGTTCCTGTGAGGACACGTCTGTCCGGGATCTGGATATTAATGCAGTAATCTTTTACAGATGCTGCAGATCCTGTTGCATAAGAAACTTCCTGTCGACGTCTCGGGGAACTGCACTTTAGAGAAAATATAGTTTAATGTAATTTATTTCTGTGATGCTCCGCTGTATTTTCAGCATCATTCCTCCAGTCTTCAGTGTCACATGATCTTCAGAAATCAGTATAATATGAAACATTTCTGATTATTAACAGTGTTCAGTTGTGCTGGACAATGTTTTTGGTGATACATTTTATTTTTCAGGATTCACAGATGAATAGAAAGTTCAAAAGGACAGCATTTATTTGAAATAGAAATCTTTTGTAACTTTATTTATATATTTACTATCACTTTTGATCAATTTAAAGCATCCTTGATCAATAAACGGTTAATTTCATTTAAAAGTATATTACTGGTCCCAAGCTATCCGCATTTAAGTTTTTCTGGATTACCTTTTAGTTTGATTTTAATCATCGAACAGCATTTCTAATCAAGAATTTTTTTTTTTTATAAAAAAAATTCTACAATAATACAACACTATGAAATCCATTTTATTGTTTCCCGAATAAATTAACTTATATAATAACTTGTTTTCCTTTATCTTCATTCTGTTTTGATGGTTAAATTGAATGTTAGTAATAAAAAATCATGTCTAATTAATTGAAAAAATAAATAAATAAATGCAATAAATCAACAATTTATTAAAAGTGTAACAAAATTTTATTTTTTAGGGCCCTAGAAATGATTTTTTTTCCTGAATTTAATGGTGAAATACATTTTTAAACTAAATTATTTAAATCATGAAAATTTGTACAATTTAGCAACAATATATTAAATTACAAAAAATATATATATATTTTCTGCAAATACCATGTTTTTCATTTTAATAATTCTGGGTTCTGTTTTTTTTAATGCAATTTTAATGATTACATTAAATGTAAGTAATCAAAAACCATCTCTAATTAACTGAAATAATGAAACCAATACAAGTTAACAACAATTTATTAAATATTTAACAAATATTTTTTAACCTAATTTTCTCATCAGATTTATCATTAGGAGTTTATCCTGATTTACACTGTATATTTAATATGATTTATGAAATTGTGAGAATGAAACATGATGATCTGACCTTCATGATGTAAACGATTTCAGTGATTCAGATACAAGATATACAAACATAAAATAAACTAACTTTATGTCATGAAAAAAAATATTATTCTTCACATTATGCAACAAAACACTTGTTTTATGATTATAACTTCAGACATTTTTTGCATTAAAGCCATATTAATGTTTAAACCACAATCCTGAACCTAAAGCTGCAGTAGATCCAAAAACGTGAATTCTATGATTAATCATGAACCAGAATGTCATTGTTTTCTTTTTTTAACTGGAGGACAAAATAGGTTTTGAAGGATGTTCATGCAGCAAACGTTCATAGCAACTGATTCACCCAGAAGCCTCTGTTTTGGCTCCACATGAAGTGAGTCAGTGTTGTTTGTTCGAGGAAATGATGAGCGAGTTGCTGTTTTTGGGTGAACATGTCGTGTGTGTTAATATGATTCTGAGATCATTCTGAGGTTGTCAGTGCAACAGGCCTGTGTTGTTGTTGTTGTTGTTGTTTTGCTGATTCATTCGTTCGCATCACGTCATCATGCAGTGTTTCAGAATATCACTGCTCACATATTTAACAGATTGTTTCTTTATCAAATTTGGAGATATGTAGCTTTGCATCACTTGCTCACCAATGGAAGTGAATGGGTGCCGTCAGAACGAGAGTCCAAACAGCTGATAAAAACATCACAATAATCCACAGTCCATCAGTTAACATCTGGAGAAGACAAAAGATGAAACAAATCCAACATTAAGAAGTTTTAAACTAAAATGCACAGAGTCTATAATCCATAATAACATTCCTCCAGTGAAAAAGTACAGTTTGAAGTTAAAAACTCATCTTCACAAGATGTTAAGTGATGGACTGGATTGCTTTTGATGTTTTTATCAGCTGTTTGGACGCTCGTTCTGACGGCACCCATTCACATCCATTGGTGAGCAAGTGATGCAAAGCTACATATCTCCAAATTTGATGAAGAAACAAACTCATCCACATCTTGGATGGCCTGAGGGTGAACACATTTTCAACAAATGTTCTTAGTGTTTGTTGTATTTGTCCGTGAGAGAGTGCCGCTCCTGAACTCTTCAGACGGACAGAGAGAGATAGGAAAGGCATCAGGAGTCCCGCTGTGTTTGTTTGTGTAGGACGGTGACAGAGGAACGAGGATCCAGATTATTCATTCCTTCAGAAACCCTTTCACAGAGACACTGAGCGGCAGTCAAACCTAAACCAGATACCTTCACACAGTTTAGAAACTGATTTCTAATGTTTTATTAATATATTATCTTCATTTCAAAATCTAATTACACAGATGCACTTTTCCTTTAAATATTAGATTTTAGTGTTAGTTTAGGGTTTCTATTTATTTTAATTGAAGTGTTATTTTGACCAATTGTGTTTCTTATTTGCATCATGTGTGCAGTAACAGTTCAACTGTGGACATGGTCAAATTATTTATTTATTTGATCTAAATGCTTATGATTAAATGCCTGAACATTAGTTTTGTAGACAAATATAAATTGTGGCTACGTATAAAATGATTATTTTATGTATAGATATTATTTATTTTTTAGTAATTATTTATTTAATATTAATTTAGAAATCATTTTAATCATACAGTATATATATATTAAAAAAAAAATATATATATATATTTTTTATAGTTTTATAGTTTTTATTCATTCATTTTTAAATTACATTTTTAATTAGTTTATTATATTTTTATAATAAAATAAAATTAAATCATAATATTTTAAAAAAAAAATTTTATGAGCCGCCAGCTGTGTAGATGAATGCTGATGTGCTCCTGATGAAGGAAGAAACACACACACACACACACACACACACACACATATAATTTTTATATTAATTATTTTAATGGAAAAAATATGCAATTTCTCTCTCTCTCTTTCTCTCTCTATGTATATTGTTATATTTTATAATCTTTATATAAATATTTTATGTATATATTATTATTATTATGTTGGCTTGGCAACAATTCTACATTGAAATTAAAAAACTGAGACTAAATTCCAAACGTATCTCCTCTTAGGGCTTTAAAGCCACAAGCCCCAAACTCGCCAGACACCTGCAGCATGGGGGGGTGCTTTATTATTAATTTTTTTAAATCAATGTCCCATAGACTTCCATTGTCTAAGAAAACTTCTGCCCCTAGAGGAGCAATTCCCGAGAGTGAAGGGAGGAGTCTGGTTTAGTTTCACTTTTAAATCGGTTAAAAATACAAGTAAATAATACAATTTCCTTCAAACTGACAAGCTAAACCAACGTATCTGATTATTACAGGGGTCAGGGCTCATTCATAATTTATATTCTGGGCAGAGAGCTGTCTCGTTCACTCGCTGATTAACCACCATAGTACGATGCATCGTTATGAAAACGAACGACCTAGTCACGACTGTTTCCCGAAACCATGGTACCTGTGTCGCAGATCCATCGTTCAAACTACGCTGGTTTGAACCATAGACAGTAAAAGAAATGGACACAGCGACCCCGAAGCGATTTAGCGATTTTTAGCACTTCCGTTTCTGACGTGTGTGTAAAGACCTCTAACACTATCTTGCTCTATTCTTTTTTTATTCTATCTGTTTTCTTTATATTATATTATTTAAAATCCCATGCTAATGTAATGTATATGTTATATATGCAAATTTGCCATTATCAAAAAAAAAACAAAAAAAACTTTTATTGGTTATTTAATAGAACACCCTAGCAACCGTGAAACCTCCCAGACCACCCTAGCAACCACATAGATTAATTTTGTAAAATATTAAATTATGATAATTCAATTGCTTTTTTTATATTATTATTACGAATATGAATTCATTTGATCATATTTAAATGAACATTAAAATCGTGGCATTGCTTCTTTTTTTAAATGAAAAATGTATTCATTAAAAACAAATATTGACATTAAGTTGTTTTTAAATACTGTTAATTTTAATAAGTGTTAAATCAATATAAGTTAAAACCATGGCATTGCTTAATGTTTTTTATTCTTTATTTGCTGATTCATTCGTTTAAAAAAAATCTAATACTGTTAACGTAATAAAACAAGGTCATTGCTTTAATACTGTATTAGCTACAATCAATTTAAAAGCATTCATATTACCATTGAATGAAAACATTGATGAAAGTGTGCATTAATCTCTAGATTTGGGCTTCTTCAGTGTGATTAAATGCGTCTGGAGCACAAGTGCTCAGGTGTAACTCTCAGGGTCAGTAGTTTAGTTTGTTGATGTTTCTGTCTGTAGTCTGAGTAATATGCCTGCTTGATTTAATTGTTTACAGCCACACACACGTTCTCTGGCGTCTGGTCATCTGTTTTCCTCTCTGTTCGTTCCACATCGCCGGTGTGGGTGAAAGGTGAGGTGTGTCTGTGAACAGGCATCAGGCCAGACTTGCCAGCACTTTCCCATCAGGCTCTGGAGTCAGAGTTTCCATTACAGAGTCGTCTGGAGGAAGAGGCCCTGATCACAGAGGAGCATCTCCTGACAGAGACAGGCCTCCTGTAGTCTGTGCTTGGAGACGTTTATGGAGCTGGGCCTCCTAATGGAGCTAGACCTCACTGAAATTGGCCTACTGTGGAGCTGGGCTTCCTGATAGAGTTGGGTTTCCAGATGTAGCTGAGCCTCCTGATGGAGCTAGACCTGATAAAGATGGGGCTTCTGATGGAGCTGAGCCTCCTGATGGAGCTAGACCTGATAAAGATGGGGCTTCTGATGGAGCTGAGCCTCCTGATGGAGCTGAGCTTTCTAACAGGGTTTTTGACAGAGCTGGGCCACCTGATGAATCTAGACCTCACTGAAATTGGCCTACTGTGGAGCTGGGCCTCCTGATAGAGTCGGGCTTCCAGATGTAGCTGAGCCTCCTGATGGAGATAGACCTGACAGAGATGGGGCTCCAAATGGAGCTAGACCTCACTGAATTTGGCCTACTGTGGATCCAGGCCTCCTGATAAAGTCAGGTTTCCAGATGTAACTGAGCCTTCTGATGGAGCTAGACCTGATAAAGATGGGGCTTCTGATGGAGTTGAGCCTCCTGATGGAACTGAGCCTTCTAACAGAGTTAGGCCTTCTGACAGAGCTGGGTCACCTGATGGACCTAGACCTCACTGAAATTGGCCTACTGTGGAGTTGGGCCTCCTAATAAAGTCGGGTTTCCAGAATTAGCTGAGCCTCCTGATGTAGGTAGACCTGACAGAGACAGGGCTCCTGATGGAGCTAGGCCTCCTAATGGAGCTAAACCTACTGTGGAGCTGGGCCTCCTGATGGAGCTGGACCTCAATGAAATTGGCCTACTGTGGAGTTGGGCCTCCTGATGGAGCTAGACCTCACTGAAATTGGCCTACTGTGGAATTGAGCCTCCTGATAGAGTTGGGTTTCCAGATGTAGCCGGGCCTCCTGATGGAGCTAGACTTTATAGAGTTGGGCCTCCTGATGGAGCTAGACTTTATAGAGATGGGTCTCCTGATGGAGCTGGGCCTCCTGATGGAGCTAGACCTAACAGTTGCTCCCCAGATGCTGGATATATAGCTGCCCATTGCTCCGGGTGTGTGTTCACTGTGTGTTCACTTCTCCCTGCTGTGTGTGTGTTCACTTGGATGGGTTAAATGGGTTACCATACTTGGCAAATGTCACGACTTTCACTTTCACTTTCATAGATGGGTCTTCTAATGGAGCTGGGCCTCCTGATGGAGCTAGACCTCACTGAAATTGGCCTACTGTGGAGTTGGGCCTCCTGATAGAGTCAGGTTTCCAAATGTAGCCGAGCCTCCTGATGGAGCTAGACCTGACAGATGTAGGCCTCTTGACAGAGTTAAACCTCCTGACGTAGTAGGGCCTCTTGATGGAGCTGAGCCTCCTGACAGAGTTGGAGCTGTTTATAGAGCTGGGCCTTCTGATGGAGCTAGACCTTATAGAGCTGTGAAACTGGCTGTCGATTGAGACCTTTGTTGTGGATCGACCCCTTGAAAGTATGCCATTGAATTCATTCAGCACTCCATTCATTTCCCTCAGGGAATCAGCTCAACTAAATCATTGAAGAGAAATGATTCCGTAACTCCCAAAGCTGTGAGAATCAGTTGAACTGAATCATTTAACAGAACCGATTCCAAAGAACCGATCGGTTTGTGTATTTGACTCAGAATTCCGCAGCATCAGACGAGTCCCGAATCACTTGATTCCTCCGGATCTCACACATCTGCAGGAGACGCTGCCTGAATAACTCAAACTGTCCTCGCTGTGAGACTCTGTACGTGAAGAGCTCATGTAGTCTGTCAGAAAGGAGGTGAGATCCGCCAGCTGTTTCAATCCATTTCATCCAAAAAAATTAAAGGAAAAACAATGGATTTCTGGGAGACCCCCTCAGTAGTGTTTATGGGAAACTCCATGGCATCTTTTCTCTCTCTCCCACCAGTTTTCTCTGGTCTGTTGATCATTTTTCATGTTTTTTTTTTCTTGCAAGCTTGTCATATTTCTCCTGGTGGAGATTTTTATTACGATGTTGCAGACCGTCAACAGCACATGTGTTAATGTAGTATCACTGATATACTGTTACAGTTTTTGTTAACATCATCTCTTGGAATCATAATGGTTTATCCAAGTTATTCACATATTCTGTTTCTGTGACTACTAATTTATATTATCTGATGTTTCTTTTGTGTACATCTTGGGACTTTTGTTTTTACAGAAAACAAAAGGGTTCTATGATCTACAGAAGTCTATGGAACGCCAAAACTTTGGAGCTCAAAATCTCCAAACTGCTCAGAATGCAGATAGAACCTTATCATTCCAAGCCGGAATTTTTGTTACATATTGTTTGCATTTAAATTTTTGTGTGTGTAATTTTTTATCATTAATTGTATTATTATTGTTATTTTAAATATCTCTATAATTGTTTTTTTTATTAGTTTTAGGTAATTTAGATTTAGTTATAATTACAAGAAGTGGTCTTTTTATATTAAATGTTTATTTTAGTTGATGAAATTAATTTCAAGCGACAAAAAAAGTTTATTGTATTTTTTTATTTTAGTTAATGATCATCTCAATCTTAAAACTAAAAAGGCAGATTTATATGTTCATGAATAAAGACAGGATTTATACAGTTTATATGTTCAAAATATAAATTTTCTTCACTATAGTACTGTACTGTTAGATTTATTATTTATTTAAATATCTTTCGTTATTTATTTTAATCATTATTAATTCATTTATTTATTACAGTTATTTTAATGTCAAGATACCATTGTGTGTGTGTGTGTGTGTGTGTGTGTGTGTGTGTGTATATATATATATATATATATATATATATATATATATATAGTTTAGTTAAGGCTTTAGAAATTATCACATTTTAAATCATGTTTATTAGATTTTCTCTTGTCTACAGTTTTTATTATATTTATTTTAGGTTTGCTTATTTTAGTACATCATTGGAGTAAACTAAAATGAGAAATGTTGCCTTGGCAGCTGAAATAAAATAAGATTTATTATTGTTATTATTTTTCTTCTGCTAACAATTTATTTCATTTGGCATTTTTTATGCATTTTATTTTTTTATGGTTTTATGGAAATATGTATTCACTTGATTCTTATTTTTTTTGTGTGGAATGTTTACCCTGTTTTTCTCTAAACTTCTCCACAGACCTGTTTCCAAAGCCTTGTGTTAAACTTGTGTCATCTTTTGCAGACCTTCGTGTCCAAACCTCTCTGACTTTCTTTATTCTGTGAAACACTAAAGTAGAAGTAATTTGGTTCAGTAACATCAGATATCGTTCCTTTTTTACATTGCAGCTCAGTTTCGGTGAGTGTTTTCTCTTCAAACCCATGTTTATGTGACTCAATGGTTTGAGAAAGGAGCTTGAGCAGAAGGGAGTGTGAGTCTGATGGCTTTGATGCTCTGTTCATTCTTACTCTCTCTCATCAGGAATTCACCTAAACTCATTCTGTATGATTTATAAGTGTTTTGAAAAATAGGGACATGGGTAATGTCCTCAGAAGTCACCCTCTCCTTGTAATACCTGTGTCATACCCATGTCATTATACAGAGTTGTGTCCTGATATGACACAAAAACAAGAGCACACACACATTCAGAAACACACACACACACACACACACACACACACACACACATTCATTCTGCTGTATTAATGGATATATATGGGCTTTTGTTAACTGTGAGCCGAAATCATCAATTAAAACAACCAAAGACTTGAACTACTTCAGTCTGTGTGCATTGAACTTATTTAATACACAAGTTTCACAAGTTTTCTCGAGTTTTGAGTTTAATTACTCATTAATAAATGAACTTTTCCATGATATTTTAATTTATTGAGATGCACCTGTATATATACATTCATGTCGAGTCTGCCATCTTGAGATATATTTATTTATTTGTTTGTTTACATTTATTTAAATTCTATTATGTAAACTGTATTAGTAATATAAGTCTTATCTCATCTCATATTTTATTTCTTTTATACAATTTTAGCTAAACTTTTAGTAATTTTGTTTTGTGGTTTTATTTATTGTTTGTAATATCTTTTTAAATATTTATTTTAATTATTAATTATTTTTTAATTGACATTTTATCTCTCTCAATATTTGTTAAAATGTTTTATATATACATAATATATATGATGTATAATGAAAAACTATACGGTGATAAATGCATATAAACTAAAAGATTTATAAAGAATAATTAGAAAAATAATGAAATATATTTATGTATTTATTTTTATATTTCTGTAAACGCTGCAATCTTGATGAAGGTTTGTGCTTATTGCAGTGAATTTTGTGATTTGTTTATTGTGAGATCTTGAAATGGTTAAAAACATGTCTTATCTTCTTCTCATGTTCTGTGAAAGAGAGAAAGTCAAGCAAGTTTGGAGTAACATAAGGCCGAGTTAAATGATGAGAAAGTTGACATTTTATTATGTTTTTCTGACCTTTAACCCTAAATCCAAACCTCGAAACTTTCCGTGCATCAACCGCCGTGTGTCCCGGATCGCTGTGTTTATTTATCAGAGCTGTGTGTGTGTGTGTGTGTGTGTGTGATAGATTGAGTCTGGAGCAGCTGTATGTTTGTGGAGTCTCCATTCCTGCGGATCTGGATCAATATTTACAGCCAGTCGTGTCCCGAGCGCAGCATGGGGTTTTGGAGGTGTCTGGGAAGAATGTTTAGTTTTCCTGCTGTTTGTGTTGGTTTCAGATGTGTATGTTTCTCCAGACTCTCGTAATCTCTCCGGCCCTCGTGTTTCTCTGGGGTTATAGAACCGTGATCGGATACATTTCTGTCATTCCATCGTTTATTGGTTGACACATTAATTCTGGGAAACGGAATGTTTAATGCCTCATTTCGGAACGCTGTGTGCTGGTTTCCATGGTAACGGCGGCCTTTCTCTGGAGTTTGTTGTTTGGAATCTGCTGACTTATACATATGTGTGTGTGTATAAATTAATCAGTTTTTCTTTTTTTTTATTTCACACTTTTGGTGTTTTTTTCTTTCTTTTTTTATTATATTTGCAATTTTTATTCTATTTTTCTTTTAGAATTTTATTGTAATATTATTCTATTTTTTGTATTATAATTTTTTTTCTGTTTTTATTTAAATCTTCTTTTTGACTTTGTTTTTATTGTTTTTGAACTTTTATTAGTATTATAAATTATTTTATTAATTTCATTTTATTCTTTTGACTTTCTTTTGCTCTAAAGTAGTTTTTATTTTATATATTACTTTTTAATATGTATTTTTTTATAACCGGTTTTTATTTTTAGAGTCACAAATTAAAAAAAAAGTTTTACATTTCATATTATATTTTATAATATTCTATAGCATTGTAGATTGTTTTATTTTTATTATTTTTTATTCTCTAGACAGATTTTTTTTCTTTTCATTTTTAAATGTAATTGTTTTATATTCTTACTTTTAGTATTTAATTTAATTTTATTTATTTTTTTACCTTTTTTATCGTTTAGTTTAACTCTTTTTGACTTCACCTTGTGGTGTGAATTTTTCTTCTCATATAAACGAGGTGTTTTGCAAGAGATGTGTTGATCAGGGGATGGACGCTCTGCTGACCGTGAACACTTATTTCAGACGTTAAACGTGCCTCATTAGTTTCAGCAGCTGTTGTGAGACATCAGTCTTGTTCACTTGTTTTCTTCTAAACGAGATTGATGTTATCTTGAGTTCTGCTTAGGAAGCTGTTTTCAGTTCATTTCATGTCTGCAGATGTTAAGATGTGTGTTAAGTTTTTCCATTAGCTTGAGCTCCTTTATTATCATTTAGTGCAGCCTTTGCATTTCTTCTGGCTTTTATTATAATATTTTTTAATCCATTAAGAATCATTAAGAAGTGTAATTTTTTTGTATTTATTTATTTTGGCATGACTTCTTGCATATTTAATTTATTCTTTTTCGATTTCACTCTTTCACTAGATTTTTCTCCCTTGATTATTATTTTAATATGATAACTTTTTATTTTATATCTTTTATTTATCATATAATGTATTTTTTTTATTACTTGTGTATACTTTTTGCCTTCAGTTTTTGTATGTTTTTTTTTTAAAAAGCTATTTTTTATATTATTTAATTTATGTATTATTTGTGTGTGCATGCGTGTGTGTGTGTGTGTGTGTGTGTATATATATACTTTTTTAAACATTCAGTATTTGGTCTGAATTTTGTTTTATTTCATTTTTTAATGGCTGTTGGGCAATCAGGTTTTCTTTGTTCAGGACACAAAATGTATTATTTAATTGTAATTGATTCATTTACACCCTGTTCAGCATGCATCATTTACTGTTTTATTGCAATTGAGTCATTTAGGTCCTCAATGTCCACTCAAGCATCAGGGTGGTTTTTCTGACACAGATCTCAGTGACTCGGCAGGAGTGCTGGATGTCTCTGTGGACTCTAATCTCATCTCTGGGTACAGTAGGCCATTTATTCCTCACTGTCCACTGGACACTTTATCCGCTGAGAGCCGCTTTGCGTGACATTAGAGGCCGTTTGCGCTCATGCACAGTGGAATGGCAGGAATGTGGCCCTCGTCCCGCAGGAGTCGCTGGATAATGACCAGCGCTGATGCATGCAGGTGGAATCCAGGGACTGCCAGAGCGTGTCGGGACACAATGAGACACAGAGAGAGTCAATGAAGGACAAAGAGGAGGGTGAGCTCCACATCGAGTGTGGATAAAAAAACCCATGAGTCAGAATTCCTGAGATTGAAATACCAGGATTAAATTAAAGGAAATTGATTATAGGTGGTGGCAGACGCTTTAACATTCACATTTTAATGTTTGCACACAGAAACAGCTTTGTTATTCATGTTGTTTGTTTTGTTTTAACAGTGGCATTCATTTAGATTATTAAATCTATATACATACGTGTATATAGAGAGAGAGAGCATGCACAGTTTACCTTGTTTATTTAGACTATTTTAATCTGTTTTCTGATTTTGAAAAACTTTAAAGAACTTGGTTCAACAAATCTTAATGAGTTTTTTAAAACTAAAATGTAAGTGTTCAGTTAGACTGTTTTTGTAAACAAATAAATAAATTCATAAATAAACAAATAAAAAAATTTGAAATCTTCAATAGAACAAATTTGAATCTCTAATAGAACAAAACTGACCAATGTTTAAACCTGTAGTAGAACAAAACATTTAAACGTGACATTTAAATCTGACATTTAAAACGAATCTGACCGGTGTTTCAATCTGCTACTGAAACAAAACTGACCAACATTTAAATCTGTAACCAAAACAAAACAGACCGACGTTTAAATCTGTTTCTAAAACTAAACAAACCGATGTTTAAATCTGTTACTAAAACGCCTAATGTTTAAATCGGTTACTGAAAAAAACAGACCAATGTTTAAATCTATTACTGAAACAAAACAGACCAATGTTTAAATCTGTTACTGAAACAAAACAGACCAATGTTTAAATCTGTAACTAAAACAAAACAGACCGACGTTTAAATCTGTTACTGAAACAAAACGGACCGACGTTTAAATCTGTAACTAAAACAAAAAAGACTGATGTTTAAATCTGTAACTAAAACAAAACAGACCGACGTTTAAATCTGTTACTGAAACAAAAAAGACTGATGTTTAAATCTGTAACTAAAACAAAACAGACCGACGTTTAAATCTGTTACTGAAACAAAACGGACCGACGTTTAAATCTGTAACTAAAACAAAAAAGACTGATGTTTAAATCTGTAACTAAAACAAAACAGACCGACGTTTAAATCTGTTACTGAAACAAAACGGACCGACGTTTAAATCTGTAACTAAAACAAAAAAGACTGATGTTTAAATCTGTAACTAAAACAAAACAGACCGACGTTTAAATCTGTTACTGAAACAAAACGGACCGACGTTTAAATCTGTAACTAAAACAAAAAAGACTGATGTTTAAATCTGTAACTAAAACAAAACAGACCGACGTTTAAATCTGTAACTAAAACAAAAAAGACTGATGTTTAAATCTGTAACTAAAACAAAACAGACCGACGTTTAAATCTGTTACTGAAACAAAACGGACCGACGTTTAAATCTGTAACTAAAACAAAAAAGACTGATGTTTAAATCTGTAACTAAAACAAAACAGACCGACGTTTAAATCTGTTACTGAAACAAAAAAGACTGACGTTTAAATCTGTAACTAAAACAAAACAGACCGACGTTTAAATCTGTAACTAAAACAAAAAAGACTGACGTTTAAATCTGTAACTAAAACAAAACAGACCGACGTTTAAATCTGTAACTAAAACAAAAAAGACTGACGTTTAAATCTGTAACTAAAACAAAACAGACCGACGTTTAAATCTGTTACTTAAACTAAACAGACCGACGTTTAAATCTGTAACTAAAACAAAACAGACCGACGTTTAAATCTGTTACTTAAACTAAACAGACCGACGTTTAAATCTGTAACTAAAACAAAACAGACCGACGTTTAAATCTGTAACTAAAACAAAAAAGACTGACGTTTAAATCTGTAACTAAAACAAAACAGACCGACGTTTAAATCTGTTACTAAAACAAAAAAGACTGACGTTTAAATCTGTAACTAAAACAAAAAAGACTGACGTTTAAATCTGTAACTAAAACAAAACAGACCGACGTTTAAATCTGTTACTAAAACAAAAAAGACTGACGTTTAAATCTGTAACTAAAACAAAAAAGACTGACGTTTAAATCTGTAACTAAAACAAAACAGACCGACGTTTAAATCTGTTACTAAAACAAAAAAGACTGACGTTTAAATCTGTAACTAAAACAAAACAGACCGACGTTTAAATCTGTAACTAAAACAAAAAAGACTGACGTTTAAATCTGTAACTAAAACAAAAAAGACTGACGTTTAAATCTGTAACTAAAACAAAACAGACCGACGTTTAAATCTGTAACTAAAACAAAAAAGACTGACGTTTAAATCTGTAACTAAAACAAAACAGACCGACGTTTAAATCTGTAACTAAAACAAAAAAGACTGACGTTTAAATCTGTAACTAAAACAAAACAGACCGACGTTTAAATCTGTTACTTAAACTAAACAGACCGACGTTTAAATCTGTAACTAAAACAAAACAGACCGACGTTTAAATCTGTTACTTAAACTAAACAGACCGACGTTTAAATCTGTTACTTAAACTAAACAGACCGACGTTTAAATCTGTAACTAAAACAAAAAAGACTGACGTTTAAATCTGTTACTGAAACAAAAAAGACTGACGTTTAAATCTGTAACTAAAACAAAACAGACCGACGTTTAAATCTGTTACTAAAACAAATCAGACCGACGTTTAAATCTGTAACTAAAACAAAACAGACCGACGTTTAAATCTGTAACTAAAACAAAAAAGACCGACGTTTAAATCTGTAACTAAAACAAAACAGACCGACGTTTAAATCTGTTACTTAAACAAAACAGACCGACGTTTAAATCTGTTACTTAAACTAAACAGACCGACGTTTAAATCTGTAACTAAAACAAAACAGACCGACGTTTAAATCTGTAACTAAAACAAAAAAGACTGACGTTTAAATCTGTTACTGAAACAAAAAAGACTGACGTTTAAATCTGTAACTAAAACAAAACAGACCGACGTTTAAATCTGTAACTAAAACAAAAAAGACTGACGTTTAAATCTGTAACTAAAACAAAAAAGACTGACGTTTAAATCTGTAACTAAAACAAAACAGACCGACGTTTAAATCTGTAACTAAAACAAAAAAGACTGACGTTTAAATCTGTAACTAAAACAAATCAGACCGACGTTTAAATCTGTAACTAAAACAAAACAGACCGACGTTTAAATCTGTTACTTAAACAAAACAGACCGACGTTTAAATCTGTTACTGAAACAAAAAAGACTGACGTTTAAATCTGTAACTAAAACAAAACAGACCGACGTTTAAATCTGTAACTAAAACAAAAAAGACCGACGTTTAAATCTGTAACTAAAACAAAACAGACCGACGTTTAAATCTGTTACTTAAACAAAACAGACCGACGTTTAAATCTGTTACTTAAACTAAACAGACCGACGTTTAAATCTGTAACTAAAACAAAAAAGACTGACGTTTAAATCTGTTACTGAAACAAAAAAGACTGACGTTTAAATCTGTAACTAAAACAAAACAGACCGACGTTTAAATCTGTAACTAAAACAAAAAAGACTGACGTTTAAATCTGTAACTAAAACAAAACAGACCGACGTTTAAATCTGTAACTAAAACAAAAAAGACTGACGTTTAAATCTGTAACTAAAACAAAACAGACCGACGTTTAAATCTGTTACTTAAACAAAACAGACCGACGTTTAAATCTGTTACTGAAACAAAAAAGACTGACGTTTAAATCTGTAACTAAAACAAAACAGACCGACGTTTAAATCTGTAACTAAAACAAAAAAGACTGACGTTTAAATCTGTAACTAAAACAAAACAGACCGACGTTTAAATCTGTTACTTAAACTAAACAGACCGACGTTTAAATCTGTAACTAAAACAAAACAGACCGACGTTTAAATCTGTTACTTAAACAAAACAGACCGACGTTTAAATCTGTTACTTAAACTAAACAGAACGACGTTTAAATCTGTAACTAAAACAAAACAGACCGACGTTTAAATCTGTAACTAAAACAAAACAGACCGACGTTTAAATCTGTTACTGAAACAAAACGGACCGACGTTTAAATCTGTAACTAAAACAAAAAAGACTGATGTTTAAATCTGTTACTGAAACAAAAAAGACTGACGTTTAAATCTGTAACTAAAACAAAACAGACCGACGTTTAAATCTGTTACTAAAACAAAAAAGACTGATGTTTAAATCTGTTACTGAAACAAAAAAGACTGACGTTTAAATCTGTAACTAAAACAAAACGGACCGACGTTTAAATCTGTAACTAAAACAAAAAAGACTGATGTTTAAATCTGTTACTGAAACAAAAAAGACTGACGTTTAAATCTGTAACTAAAACAAAACGGACCGACGTTTAAATCTGTAACTAAAACAAAACAGACCAATGTTTAAATCTGTTACTTAAACAAAACAGACCGACATTTAATCTTTTACTGAAACTAAACAGACCGACGTTTAAATCTGTAACTAAAACAAAAAAGACTGATGTTTAAATCTGTTACTGAAACAAAAAAGACTGACGTTTAAATCTGTAACTAAAACAAAACAGACCAATGTTTAAATCTGTAACTAAAACAAAACGGACCGACGTTTAAATCTGTAACTAAAACAAAACAGACCAATGTTTAAATCTGTTACTTAAACAAAACAGACCGACATTTAATCTTTTACTGAAACTAAACAGACCGACGTTTAAATCTGTAACTAAAACAAAAAAGACTGACGTTTAAATCTGTAACTAAAACAAAAAAGACTGATGTTTAAATCTGTTACTGAAACAAAACAGACCGACGTTTAAATCTGTAACTAAAACAAAACAGACCAATGTTTAAATCTGTTACTTAAACAAAACAGACCGACATTTAATCTTTTACTGAAACTAAACAGACCGACGTTTAAATCTGTTACTAAAACAAAACAGACCAATGTTTAAATCTGTTACTTAAACAAAACAGACCGACGTTTAAATCTGTAACTAAAACAAAACAGACCGACGTTTAAATCTGTTACTTAAACGAAACAGACCGACATTTAATCTTTTACTGAAACAAAACAGACCGACGTTTAAATCTGTTACTGAAACAAAACAGACCAATGTTTAAATCTGTAACTAAAACAAAAAAGACTGACATTTAAATCTGTAACTAAAACAAAACAGACCAATGTTTAAATCTGTTACTGAAACAAAACAGACCAATGTTTAAATCTGTTACTAAAACAAAACAGACCGATGTTTAAATCTGTAAATAAAACAAAAAAGACAGACATTTAAATCTGTAACTAAAACTAAACAGACCAACGTTTAAATCTGTTACTTAAACTAAACAGACCGATGTTTAAATCTGTAACTAAAACAAAAAAGACCGACGTTTAAATCTGTAACTAAAACTAAACAGACCAACGTTTAAATCTGTTACTGAAACAAAACGGACCGACGTTTAAATCTGTAACTAAAACAATCCGTGTATCATTCGTTCTTTCGTTTTTCTAATTGAAACCAAAAATGGAAAAATAAAAAAACGACTTGTTTTTTAAAAATCTGTTTCCAAAACGAAAATGAAAAAACGGATAAAGATTCGTTTTCCGATTTTCAAATTTGTGCTAATATCAAAAATAAAAAAACGGATATCAAGCGTGTGTGTTTCACTTTGGTGTTTTCGTCTGATGCTAGTTAGTGACGGTCATTCTTGAACGATTCGGTCATTTTAAACGAATCTTTAATGTGACTCGGGAAGAACGAGTCGTCTCTGGGAGTGATTCGTTCAGTCGCATATGGTTCTAGTTCACCTTTTTCTAGTTCACCGGAAAGAGAATTGATTAGTTCTTTTTTTATTTGATTAATGCCAATTTACGAAAGATAAAAGTACAGATAGGTAATGTCAATATTGCATACAAAGAAGTGGCATTATATGCAAAGCACCATTTACAGACGTATGTAAACATAAAAATAAATAATACTAATCGAAAACTTTAACAAAATATATTAAAAAGATTAAATAGCATTGAAAAGATTAAAAATTTTTGACAGCCTTAAGATTTTTGGAAGATTAAATAGTTTGGATATACTGTTGAACCTCTTTTTAAAAAAACAAAAACAAACAAAAAACAATATATAATGGATTTTGATGAGTGAATTTACTGCGGTGAATATGACATTTTGCAAGAAGTCATAATTGGTTAATAATGAAATATACATAAATTTTGTCTTTTTGAATATTAAAGAAGCCAGACAGTACATCCTTAAAAAGCAAAGAGAAACCCTGTAGCACACTGCGATAGATAACATTAGAGAATTCATTCCAAAATAGCTGTGTGTGAGGACAATCCCAAACGATATGTATATCAGTTTCATTAGGGTCACCACAAAAACAACAGCTTGTATCTATGTCTGATTTAAACCTTTTCAAAAACACTTTAGCTGGGTAAAATCTGTGTAACAATTTGAATGAGATTTCTCTAACCTTGTTAGTTATTATATATTCCAAAGACAGAGTCCATACTTTTTTCTCATCAATATGATCAACCACATTCCTCCAATAAGACACCACATATGGAGTCGTTACATGCTCCTTTTGAAAAAGTGATCTAATCTTATAGTTACGTGATGAAGGATACTGGACAAAGTCGTGGCCTAGTTGTTAGAGTGTTTGACTCCTAACCCTAGGGTTGTGGGTTCGAGTCTTGGTCTGGCTATACCACGACTGAGGTGCCCTTGAGCAAGGCACTGAACCCCAACTGCTCGCCGGGTGCCGCAGCATAAATGATGAAAACGGCTCCGGGTGTGTGTTCACAGTGTGTGTGTGTTCACTGTGTGTGTGTGTTCACTGCTGTGTGTGTGCACTTTGGATGGGTTAAATGCAGAGCACAAATTCTGAGTATTGGTCACCATATTGGCTGAATGTCACATCACTTTTTCACTTTCATGTAACAAAAAGCATAGTTTTCCTACTGGGATTTCAAATGGGTGTAAAGATAAAGATAAAGTGCTGGATGATCTAATGAGTCCCTTGAAAGCGTAACAACTCCTTTAGGAATAGTGTCCATGATGATGGAGAATTCTTTGGGAGTTACTGGAAAATTACATTTACATAAGAATTTTTTTGTGAATTAAAATAAGACCTTCCAAGTTAAAGAACTAGGAAACAACCAAAACAAATTTCCAAATGAAGTACGGCTGAAAGGTGCTTAAAAATGAATGACCATGCAAGTAATGCCTGTTTATGAAATTTGGTTAAATTGTAAGGGATTCTAGCAATATTATAAATACAGATCAATAGGAAAGGGAGACCACCTAATTTGGAAAAGTAGTCATTGGGGATAAAAATCCATATAGAGTTTGGATTACACAAACACTGTCTTATCCAATTAATTTTGAAAGTGTTGTTCAAAGAAGAGAAATCAAGGAAATTAAACCCACCATAATCATATGTGTTCATTAATAAGTACTCTTTATTACCTTTGTTACAACATTCAGTGTATAGAAAATAACCATTATGACAGAAATTTGTACATTTATAAACTGTAAGCTCAGAAATGCAGTATCTGTAAGAGTAAATAATAATTATAATAATGATGATGATAATAATAATGATTAGGCACCTGTTTGTAAGGAAGCATGTAAATTCATCTATCCAATGCTGTCACGTCACGTGACAAAAGAACGAATGATAGGATAAAGCCTTTTATACAGTCTTTATTATTATTATTATTATAATTATTAAACAATACAAACATTAAAACATTAAGGCAATACACTTAAAATCATAAAGACAAATAATAATAATAATATACACAGAGATTTGTTGCCAGGGTAACTCCAGTCTATGGTCAAAGCTTATGGGTCTGTCACGTGAGGAGTGACTCGAAAACCCGAAAGACTCAAGAGATGAACTAATCAATTCTCTAACACCGGCACCCACTGCATTGACTGAAACAGGTGAACTAGACTATTCCTGTACAGACACTATAGAATTTTGCGCATGCGCGACTGAACGAATCACTCCCAGAGACGACTCGTTCTTCCCGAGTCACATTAAAGATTCGTTTAAAATGACCGAATCATTCAAGAACGACCGTCACTAACTAGCATCAGACGAAAACACCAATGTGAAACACACACGCTTGTTATCCGTTTTTTTTTATTTTTGATATTAGCACAAATTTGAAAATCGGAAAACGAATCTTTATCCGTTTTTTCATTTTCGTTTTGGAAACAGATTTTTAAAAAACAAGTCGTTTTTTTATTTTTCCATTTTTGGTTTCAATTAGAAAAACGAAAGAACGAATGATACACGGATTTAAAACAAAAAAGACTGATGTTTAAATCTGTAACTAAAACAAAACAGACCGACGTTTAAATCTGTTACTGAAACAAAATGGACCGACGTTTAAATCTGTTACTGAAACAAAACAGACCGACGTTTAAATCTGTTACTGAAACAAAACGGACCGACGTTTAAATCTGTTACTGAAACAAAACAGACCGACGTTTAAATCTGTTACTTAAACAAACAGACCGACATTTAAATCTGTAACTAAAACAAAACAGACCGACGTTTAAATCTGTTACTTAAACAAAACAGACCGACGTTTAAATCTGTAACTTAAACAAAACGGACCGACGTTTAAATCTGTAACTTAAACAAAACACACCAATGTTTAAATCTATTAAAAGAAGAAAACCAACCAACATTTTAATCTCATAATAGTTTTAACTAATTAATTCAGTAGTTATACAAATAGCTACATAATAGTGTGTCGTTAAAAAATAGTTTACTTTCATAACTGGATAAACTGATAGTGAACAGCATTGTTGACTTAGGAACATCTGTGTCATGAACTATAACAAGCCATCTGTCAGCGCGTCAGAGAGAAAGAAGGCAAACCATGATCTCAGTGTGGCCAGGGGTTACATTCGACCTTTGACCTCTGACATGTGACGCTTCCACAGTGTTGTCTGATGAGATGTTGTTGTGATGGTGATGTGTGTTTGACAGACAGACAGACCATCTCACGCATGCGCGCACACACACACACACACACAGACCTGTGGCAGAACATTAACTGTTGTGATACATGAACATGAAAGTGATAATTCACACAATGAAAAACCTGTCATAATTTTCTGAATCTGAATCTGAAGTCTCAAATGTATGTGTTTCTTCTGTAAAGACATGAAGGAAGATATTTTAATTCAATACCATTATTCATTCACTACTGCATTAGTCTAGAGAGCAAAAAAAAACACATTCTTTAAAATAACTTCTTTTGTGTTGAGCAGAAAAAAAAAATCATACAGGTTTGGTTATAGTAAATTATATATTTTTTCATTTTAGGGTGAACTGACACTTTAATTAAACGCATGTTTTGTAAATGTATTTTATTTATTTTCTGTATATTTTTTATTATTGTTTTCTTTATCTTTATTTTCTTTAACTTGTTTTATTTGGCTATTCACCTTTTAGTCCAGATTTGTGTCTTTTATCATTATTGTTTTTTATTCTTACTATTATTATTGAATTGTTTTTATATTTTTTGATATTCCTGTTTTTTTATATACAGCATATATATGTGTCTGTGTGTATATATATATCTATATCTTCTGGTCTCTTCTGGCCTCTTACACACACACACACACACAAACACACACACACACAAACACACACACACACACACACATACTGTATATATAGAGAGAGACAGAAAAAGAGAGAGAAATAAAAATATACAAAATGAATTAAAATGTATATAATGGTATATTTGTTTAGTTTATAAATAAATTACATTTATAAATAAAAAGTCTAATCACAAAACTAATCACAAGACTTTTGTACTTATTAAAAAGCTGAGACATTAATGTTAGACCAAAACATACGTATAAACAGCAGTTTGTCTGTGTTGGTTGAGCTGCTCTTGTGTGCTTTTGAGTCTTCACTTATGTAATAAACACCTGGATGACATCATGCTTGGCGACAGCAGCGAGGGGAAGCAGAGTCCGCGGTGACCTCATCTCCAGATATCGCTGTGGAAACACTGATTCATCCTTCAAAAGATCCAGACCCCAGAGAGCCGCTAAAGCAGCTGTAAACCTCACACACGAACCTCACTTCCTCTAAATCTTTCTCCTCGTAAACCTTTTACATGTTTCCTTCAGCATGACATCACCCTCGGCCCCTGCTGATGATGTCATCCGCGGCTTCTTCCCTGCAGGCCAACACTCTCCTCCTGGACTGGATTAACAAGAGCGCTTCTGCTTTTACGAGGGCGGAGTTTGGTTTGATTTCTTACACCATCGTGATGTTGCAATAGTCACTTTTTCGGACTGTTAGTTGAAAGTGTGGTGTACTGTGTAATTAGTTCATTTCCATCAGTTTGACATGTGGACTGATTGGTAACCTGATTAATAAAAATAAGTGCTTATTTTCGGTTTGTGATATATCTCTTGTTTTATTTAATTGTATTCCTGTACAGATTCTTTTGATGATGCACATCTTTGGAAAATGTATGTTTTTTTGTAATGTGATACTAAGAAAACATAACTAAGAAAAAATGATCAGAGCAAACAAAATCAGGTAGATTTTTGGCCCTCATGTGTTTTAACATTTTTTGTTTCTTTGAATGCTATTTTTCCATTCAGATTCTTGTTAATATCTGTTTTTTTTTTTTTACAATTTATAGTTTTTTATATTATTGTTTTACATTTTTTATAGTATTATTTGTAAATATTCAGATTTGATAGTATTTTTTTTTATTGTGTATTTATTTTTTATAGTGTTTTCATGTGTTGATTATGGTATTTTTTTCCTTTTTTAGCTCCTTGTTGTTGAAAAGCATCAATAAAAAGTGTTAAATTAAAAGCCTTTTGTAGTTGTTAAAGAAAGAGAGACTGTTATAGTATATTCATAACGGTATTTTCTTTTCTTTTTTTACTTTCTATGTGAACACAACTTTCACCACAGCCACACATTGTATTTTGTGTGGTTTTTATGCAGTGTTTTTTGTAAGTTTCTTCAAAATGAATAAATGTAAATGTATTTCTGTTTCAGACGGAGGCTGTGAAAGCTGCGTTGACTCAGCTTGGTCTTAACATAGTCGAGATGAGCGATGAATCAGCCACACTGGACGGAGGAGACGTCCTGTTCACAGGTACCAAATTTAGCTTATAATACCTTTATTGAACAGCCCTATGTGGCAGCATCAGCCAATTCAAATCAGACAAATAGATATATACCTAGATGTTTTGCATTTATTTCTATTTCAATGCTGTGTTATGCATACAAATTGAAGCACGATTGAAGGACGATTTTTGTGAAAAGTTAAAACATTATATTTTCCAGCATGGTTTTAATGAGCATCGTTTGATTATATTTGATTAGTCACCTAGAAACAAATCAGAATAGTCAGTATTTTACAGAGTCTCAGACTGTTTGACTCCTCTGATCAAAGATGCATTAATCTGTGATGATTATTTTTACATGTTTAACTCTTTCCCTGCCAGCGTTTTAAAAAACAAAAACAAGTTGAGCAATTTTTTTATGCTCATCAAGACTGTATCTATTTGATCAAATATACAGAAAAACTGTACATTTTGTGAAATATTATTGCAATTTAAAATAAATATTTTCTGTATACTTTCAAATGTAATTTATTGCACTGTCATTCAAAACATAGATGAAGTAGACATCACTTCCTATGGTCCTAATGGCTGGAAAAGAGTTAACTATGAAAAAAAAAACACTCATTGCTCTATGTTTACATGAAACACAACTGCACTCGAGACATTCTTTCTAAAACCCGCAGCTGTGAATTAGCTCTACTTGCTGTGGAAATGTACATTGTGTCTGGTTGGTTCCCTGAATTCAATCTGGGTCACCTTGAGCGGTGGCTGGAAAACTGCAGTTGTACAGCTAATTGAGTCCGGAGATGTTCGGCTGGAGTAGTTCTCGGGCAGTATCATTTCTTGTTTCTAGCGTCTTGAAGCTCGTATCTCCCACGTTTCTGACTATTGTTCTGGATTCAACCATCACGTTCCACTGTTCACAGATCAGACCAGAACTACTGATGCGCAAACTTAAACTCTTACACCAGAACATGTGAGAAACTGATCTCAGTTGTATTTTTAAAGGAATCATGAAGTCTCTTTATACAGCTGAATGTTGAAGCTTCTCACTGGCCTCAGAGGCATCGAGGTAGAAGTAAACCCAGTGAACTCAGAGAGTCGTTAAGAAGCCTTAACTGATGTCCCTTTGCAAATGAGTCTGGTTTCCTTTGATCAGAGACGGAAACTAGATACAATCCAAATTGTTGTCTGGAGCAGCACTCATTAATGTGTATGAACAGATCAGCTGCTGCGGGTGAATGTAAATGTGTCTGATGTTCAGGTAGAGAATTCTTTGTGGGATTATCCAAGAGGACCAATCAGAGAGGAGCAGAGATCCTGGCCGACGCCTTCAAGGTGAGTCTGATCTATCTATCTGTCTGTCTCTATCTGTCTGTCTGTCTGTCTGTCTCTATCTGTCTGTCTGTCTGTCTGTCTGTCTGTCTCTATCTGTCTGTCTGTCTGTCTCTATCTGTCTGTCTGTCTGTCTGTCTCTATCTGTCTGTCTGTCTGTCTGTCTGTCTGTCTCTGTCTGTCTGTCTCTATCTGTCTGTCTGTCTGTCTCTATCTGTCTGTCTGTCTGTCTGTCTGTCTCTATCTGTCTGTCTGTCTGTCTCTATCTGTCTGTCTCTATCTGTCTATCTGTCTGTCTGTCTCTATCTGTCTGTCTGTCTGTCTGTCTGTCTCTGTCTGTCTGTCTGTCTGTCTGTCTGTCTCTATCTGTCTGTCTGTCTGTCTGTCTGTCTGTCTCTATCTGTCTGTCTGTCTGTCTCTTATCTGTCTGTCTGTCTGTCTGTCTGTCTGTCTGTCTCTTATCTGTCTCTCTGTATGTCTCTATCTGTCTGTCTGTCTGTCTGTCTCTATCTGTCTGTCTGTCTCTTATCGGTCTGTCTGTCTGTCTGTCTGTCTGTCTGTCTGTCTCTATCTGTCTGTCTCTATCTGTCTGTCTGTCTCTATCTGTCTGTCTGTCTGTCTCTATCTGTCTGTCCGTCTGTCTGTCTCTATCTGTCTATCTGTCTGTCTGTCTGTCTGTCTCTATCTGTCTGTCTGTCTGTCTGTCTCTTATCTGTCTGTCTGTCTGTCTGTCTATCTGTTTGTCTGTCTCTGTCTGTCTATCTGTCTGTCTGTCTGTCTGTCTCGTATCTGTCTGTCTATCTCTGTCTGTCTGTCTGTCTGTCTCTTATCTGTCTGTCTGTCTGTCTCTATCTGTCTGTCTGTCTCTGTCTTTCTGTCTGTCCGTCTCTGTCTGTCTATCTGTCTGTCTGTCTGTCTGTCTCTATCTGTCTGTCTCTATCTATCTATCTATCTATCTGTCTGTCTGTCTGTCTGTCTGTCTGTCTGTCTGTCTGTCTGTCTGTCTGTCTGTCTGTCTCTGTCTCTGTCTTTCTGTCTGTCCGTCTCTGTCTGTCTATCTGTCTGTCTGTCTGTCTGTCTCTATCTGTCTGTCTATCTGTCTGTCTGTCTGTCTGTCTGTCTGTCTGTCTGTCTCTATCTGTCTGTCTGTCTGTCTCTATCTGTCTGTCTGTCTGTCTCTGTCTGTCTGTCTATCTGTCTGTCTATCTGTCTGTCTGTCTGTCTGTCTGTCTCGTATCTGTCTGTCTATCTCTGTCTGTCTGTCTGTCTGTCTGTCTCGTATCTGTCTGTCTGTCTATCTGTCTGTCGGTCTCTATCTATCTGTCTGTCTGTCTGTCTCTTATCTGTCTATCTATCTGTCTGTCTGTCTCTTATCTGTCTGTCTGCCTGTCTGTCTCTTATCTGTCTGTCTGTCTGTCTGCCTGTCTGTCTCTTATCTGTCTATCTTTCTGTCTGTCTGTCTGTCTCTTATATGTCTATCTATCTGTCTGTCTGTCTGCCTGTCTGTCTCTGTCTGTCTGTCTGTCTGCCTGTCTGTCTCTTATCTGTCTATCTTTCTGTCTGTCTCTTATCTGTCTATCTATCTGTCTGTCTATCTTTCTGTCTGCCTGTCTGTCTCTTATCTGTCTATCTTTCTGTCTGCCTGTCTGTCTCTTATCTGTCTATCTATCTGTCTGTCTGTCTCTTATCTGTCTCTATCTGTCTGTCTCTATCTGTCTGTCTGTCTGTCTGTCTCTTATCTATCTGTCTATCTGTCTGTCTGTATAGCTGACAATCCATCTGTCTATCTGAAATTCAAAGTGAAAGTCGTGACATTTGCCAAGTATCCCATCTGTTGTGTTGTGTCAAAGGTTTTGAAAATAATCTTATTAGATCGATTAGGTGTTTATCTTGACACCACAGACAATTATTTGGTTTTAAGGCTCACCATATTACTGATTTGTGTATATATGCTCTGAAGGAAGTAGTAGAACTGTATAAAAGACAAAATTCCACTGTTATAATCATCTTTATTGATGTTCATAAAATTTTCAATAGAGATAATCATCAAAAGTTACTCAGTAAACTAAGACAAAGGGACGTGCCTAATGGTAAACTAATCAAAGTATCTAAGTAATCAGAGAAAGTAGGGTTATTGTAAATCAAATGAATTTAGAGTGAGTAATGAAGTGCAGCAAGGAGGTTTACTTTCACTAGCTCTTTTTAATGTCTATATGAATGAATTGTCAGACGAATTAAGTGAGTGTAAGACTGGATGTATACCACAGTATTACACACAAAAGTGTTCCCCTGTTCTCTCCTCAAGAATCTCTAAACGCATTTGTCCTCCTTCCAAGATCTGGAAAGCTTTAGGTGTTTTTTTTCCAATAACTGAACTGTTTTTTCGCCTTTGTTTACCCACTGAGCTAATACGCTAGTAGTTTATTCAGAGTAGCCTACACAATATTTTCATTCTGTTTTTATGAGCGAATGTTTCTCCAGTTTGAGCCGAAATGCTTTTGTGCTGATGTGTGTCCCGATCCGACTCCGTTTTGCAGGACTATGCCGTGTCCACGGTTCCTGTTCAGGACGCACTGCATCTGAAGAGTTTCTGCAGCATGGCAGGACCAGGTCTCATCGCCATCGGATCCAGCGAAGCCGCGCAGAAAGCCCTGAAGGTAGAAACACACCTGAAAGTGTCCAAAAAACAACACCTGAGCTGCAGGCAAACCTACAGGGATGACAGTAAACTTCACCTTCAGACACATAAATTCAGTAGGACGCTTATCAAAACTGCAATTTAAAGAGTTAAGAAGGAAATAATTAACTGCAAATCATTGAAATACTGAAAATTGA
>NC_081791.1:27933351-27950851 GCF_963082965.1 Carassius carassius
TGAACAATATATTACTGTATTTATTCATCTTTGTTAATGTTAATGAATTAACTACCATTATTCTAAAGTGTTACCAATGTTTTTTTTGTTTTTTTTTACAGACTTTTTAAAGTTTTTAAAGAATCAACTGCATTGTGAACCGTGATTTCAGTATTGTATACTGAACCGAATCATGAGATCTGTAGTTACATTAAAATATTTGTCCTAATAATCATTAGATTTAGCAGTTATCAGAATAATTGTCAGTTGCAGTCCTATTGCTGAGGGATGAGCGCAGGTTTCTCATTTGCTTTTACTCTGTCCAGCTAATCTAAACCCTGTAGCTCTGGCCTGCTTACTGAGAGCTAAAGGACTCTCCAAATCATAAATGCTATTCATCTTATGTCTTTTAATAGTTACATTTTTAATCTCTTTAAATGATTAGCTTTAACTAATGTGTAAGCACTGGTCCTACTCGCTAAGATTAAACTTACCCTTTAGTTTCCCTCTCTTAGCCAGTTTTTCTGCTCTTTTCTTCATCATCTTCGGTGAGGGCCTCATGACCCGGCTCGCTCCCGGACTGTGATCTGCAACAGACAAGCTTTAGTTCCTGTTCCTGTAAGAGCTGACAGAGTTCCCAGCTGTAAGCAGCAAACCATGCTTGAACATTACACTACAGCTACAGGGGAGCTACATGGAAACATGCAACACATTGTGGCTTCAGCCCAAGAGTTTTACACTCCATGAAATAAAAACTAGAGAAAGATTAAATGATCAACTTCACTCTAACATATCCTTGATTAGTAAATGGCTGGTTCCATTAGGGTCCTATAACTAAAGGCAGGTTTAATTGAAATGATCATTTCGCCTTGATGAAAAACACTATTAACTCACCATCTACATCTGAACGTCCATCCTCACTGCATTTGGCAGGTGTTTTTTGAGGGGAAGAAAGGTCAGAACATCCATCTGGAAAACAAAAGGTGACATCTCATCTTCTGCAGTCAGTTAGGGTTAGGACAGACACTGAAAGTGTTTTAGGGGTGTAACGGTACGCAGAAATCCCGGTTCGGTACGTACCTCGGTTTTAAAGTCACAGTTCGGTTCATTTTCGGTACAGTAAGGGAAAGAAATGCAAACATTAAACTGCAGGTTGTTTATTACTATACACTTTTTTTAACAATTTGTTTACACTTTTTTTTAAATACTTTTTAAATAAAATATATATAAAATAAAAAAAGAATAAGAAATAAAATACTGCTCAAACCAATATCATATACAACCCGAATTCCGGAAAAGTTGGGACGTTTAAATTTTAATAAAATGAAAACTAAAGGAATTTCAAATCACATGAGCCAATATTTTATTCACAATAGAACATAGATAACGTAGCAAATGTTTAAACTGAGAAATTTTACACTTTTATCCACTTAATTAGCTCATTTAAAATTTAATGCCTGCTACAGGTCTCAAAAAAGTTGGCACGGGGGCAACAAATGGCTAAAAAAGCAAAGCAGTTTTGAAAAGATTCAGCTGGGAGAACATCTAGTGATTAATTAAGTTAATTGATATCAGGTCTGTAACATGATTAGCTATAAAAGCTTTGTCTTAGAGAAGCAGAGTCTCTCAGAAGTAAAGATGGGCAGAGGCTCTCCAATCTGTGAAAGACTGTGTAAAAAAATTGTGGAAAACTTTAAAAACAATGTTCCTCAACGTCAAATTGCAAAGGCTTTGCAAATCTCATCATCTACAGTGCATAACATCATCAAAAGATTCAGAGAAACTGGAGAAATCTCTGTGCGTAAGGGACAAGGCCGGAGACCTTTATTGGATGCACGTGGTCTTCGGGCTCTCAGACGACACTGCATCACTCATCGGCATGATTGTGTCAATCACATTACTAAATGGGCCCAGGAATACTTTCAGAAACCACTGTCGGTAAACACAATCCGCCGTGCCATCAGCAGATGCCAACTAAAGCTCTATCATGCAAAAAGGAAGCCATATGTGAACATGGTCCAGAAGCGCCGTCGTGTCCTGTGGGCCAAGGCTCATTTAAAATGGACTATTTCAAAGTGGAATAGTGTTTTATGGTCAGACGAGTCCAAATTTGACATTCTTGTTGGAAATCACGAACGCCGTGTCCTCTGGGCTAAAGAGGAGGGAGACCTTCCAGCATGTTATCAGCGTTCAGTTCAAAAGCCAGCATCTCTGATGGTATGGGGGTGCATAAGTGCATACGGTATGGGCAGCTTGCATGTTTTGGAAGGCTCTGTGAATGCTGAAAGGTATATAAAGGTTTTAGAGCAACATATGCTTCCCTCCAAACAACGTCTATTTCAGGGAAGGCCTTGTTTATTTCAGCAGGACAATGCAAAACCACATACTGCAGCTATAACAACAGCATGGCTTCGTCGTAGAAGAGTCCGGGTGCTAACCTGGCCTGCCTGCAGTCCAGATCTTTCACCTATAGAGAACATTTGGCGCATCATTAAACGAAAAATACCTCTACCACGAACTCTTCAGCAGCTGGAAATCTATATAAGGCAAGAATGGGACCAAATTCCAACAGCAAAACTCCAGCAACTCATAGCCTCAATGCCCAGACGTCTTCAAACTGTTTTGAAAAGAAAAGGAGATGCTACACCATGGTAAACATGCCCCGTCCCAACTATTTGGAGACCTGTAGCAGAAATCAAAATTGAAATGAGCTCATTTTGTGCATAAAATTGTAAACTTTCTCAGTTTAAACATTTGCTATGTTATCTATGTTCTATTGTGAATAAAATATTGGCTCATGTGATTTGAAAGTCTTTTAGTTTTCATTTTATTAAAATTTAAAAAACGTCCCAACTTTTCCGGAATTCGGGTTGTAATAAAATATAAATAAATAACTATGATTACAGTGCAGCATTACCAATCCCAGCTTGTAGGCCTGCTCATATTTAATATATATATATATAACTGTTCATGCTGCACTTTACACTTTGGAAAAGTTTCAGTTTTTAGACCTGCTCAGATTTCGTTATTGCGTTGGACCGATCTGAATTAAGAGCAAAGGTCTGTTTAAATGCCGACGGGAGCTGCGTTTTAATCACAATCATTTTTCTCCTAGTTGTAGTGATGTTCACACTCGCGTGATGCCTTTTGAAAACCTTAGGCCGGTGACACACTGGCATATTGCACCTGTCAAACATCGTCTATTTTGCCGTCAATACTGTTGACGGTGTCCTTTATCAGTAGGCTTTATATTTATGCTCAACATGAAGCATAGATATTGTTGTAGTGAAGACAAGATCCTGGTCTGTCGGTGGTCTCCCTCTATGTCACCCACAGTAGCAGCAGCGTGCCATCGCCGCGTCAGGAACGATTCTGGTGTGTAAAGATACAGAAAACGCGAAGCAGCCGTCACGCAACTGACACGCAGCAGAAACGCCACGCTCACGCCACGCAGCCAGTGTGTCAACAGCCTTAGAATCAGCTGCAGGGCGGGATTTACGCTGAACGCGGAGACTTCCGCCACTTAATATGTTCGTTTGGAAACACGAAAATGTACCTATCATTCCGCACACAAAATATTGCATTCGGTACACACGTGCACCGTACCGAAAGCCCTGTACCGAAACAGTCCGGTACGAATACACGTACCGTTACACCCCTAATGACTATCTGTAAGAAGAAATAATACAGGCACCTTTTCAATGAGGAACCCTACAAACACACCATTACTTTTATTATTATCATTTAAAAAACCAAATTCTCAACTAAGGAGCAGTTCAAGGGTTAGTTCACACACAAATGAAAATTTGGTCATTAACTTCTCATCCTCATGTTGTTCCAAACCTGTAAGACTTTGTCAACTTTCTGGGTCTAGAAATTGTCAGCTGCGTAGCCGTCTATGGAGGAACAGAAAGTTCTCAGATTTCATTCAAAGGATCTTCAGTTGGGTTCTGAAGACAAACAATCATCAAATGAGGTTTGGAACAACATGAGGGTGAGTTGTCTAGAAGACGGTAACATACCGTTTCCTTTGCTTGTCTGTTTTCTTCTTTTGTTCCTCATGACCTGGCCCGCTCCCGGACTGTGATCTGAGACAGACAAGCATTAGTTCCTGTTACTTAGTGAATCAAAGGTATTTGTTGGAAGTTGGATCTTCACCGTCCATGTGTGCTGAAGTGCTGACAGTAAAATCTGACCAAAAGTCTTTAACTAATGAAAGGCTGAATTTCTGTAAATGGACTCTATGCACAATCACTTCAGGATTTTGTCTCCAGCAGCTCAATTACATTCTGTGTTGCGTGCCAGAAGCGGTTTTCACTATCGGTCTTTACTGTGGGGATATATCACAGGAGAAGACAAGCTTCTACACTTGGTTTACAAGAGCTTTACGAGGCAGTGAGCCGTCACTCTGAAGTGTAAAGAGTTTTGAATTACATCAGCTTTGTGGGTGAGTATTCTCATGCAATATCCAACCAGCATATCTATCCAAATCTCAGCTTCTGAAAGTTCATAGCTCTCTTTTCATTATTTGTATTGATCCATTTAGTTAAGACCTTTCCATATATTACTTTCCTGTTTCAGCTGATGTTTGTTGGTTATGACAGAATGTTCCTGACTGAGTAATGTGTCAGTTTCCATAAGAATCGTGTAACAAGGAGAGATCAGTGTGAGGGTGACAAGTTTCAGGTCAGTGAGGAAGGCAGAAGACAAATACTTTAAGAATAGGAAGAAAAAAAATAGCTGAAGTCTAAATTAAATGCTCATTTTATACTGATGATTTTGAGGATTCCTAAATCTTTACAAAGACGATTCAGTAAATAGCTTCACAAGAGCTAAAGTTTTAAAATGTAAGGATATAGTACTCATTACAGTATTGTGTATGTTTAATATATGTTCACATAGAATTTGAGTTCATAACTCCAGTCATAGATGTATTCAATTCTCTTCACAGGTTGTGTTAAAGGACACACTCCTGTAGCAGAAAGCACATCACTGGCAGCTTGACATCAGGAAGAGCAGAGCTGCCACAAACACACAACAATCCTCCGCTTGAGTCAGTCATCACATCCTTTTCAAATAAAACTTGATTAAGTAAGGTATCATGTAACAAATGCATAATGGACAATCTCATTTAAGTAATTATTTTATTAGCTTGGTTTAAAAATGATTAATGAAAGATTCTGCTGGATTCTGATTAGGCTCAAGATTACCATCGCTGCCACTTAATGTTTACAGCCTTGACTCATCCGGCTGCTTGCTTGTCTATAGTGAACACTGACTGCTACACAAGCAATTGTTTTACATTTACACAACAAGTTTGTAAAGGATGTTTAACACTATTAAAGATGTTTATATTTACATTACTGCAATGCAAGAAAGTGTTCTCATTGTGCTGTTCTGTTGTATTGTTGTAAATGGTTTGAGGGTAGCAAAAGGTACACTCACTACACTAGAAAACCTGCACTGTTTCCCTGAGGGAATAAATAAAGTCTTAAAGTCAACAAGTGCTGTCTCTAGTCTTTAATTCATGGTTCGTGCTTTTATTAAGGCAACTGGTGCTGAAATGGAGTAAATATTCCACTGCAATAATGTGGGTAAAGTACACACGACAAGACTTTAAAGGGCTAGTTCACCCAAAAATCTAAATTATGTCATTAATAACTCACCCTCATGTTGTTCCAAACCTGTGAGACCTCTGTTCATCTTCTGAACACAGTTTAAGATATTTTAGATTTAGTCCGAGAGCTCTCAGTCCCTCCATTGAAGCTGTGTGTACGGTCTACTGTCCATGTCCAGAAAGGTAAGAAAAACATCATCAAAGTAGTCCATGTGACATCAGAGGCTCAGTTAGAATATTTTGAAGCATCGAAAATACATTTTGGTCCAAAAATAGCAAAAACTACGACTTTATTCAGCATTGTCTTCTCTTCCGTGTCTGTTGTGAGAGAGTTTGTTTGTCATATCCGGTTCACGAACGAATCATTCGATGTAACCGGATCTTTTTGAACCAGTTCACCAAATCGAACTGAATCGTTTTAAGCGGTTCGCGTCTCCAATAATCATTAATCCACAAATGACTTAAGCTGTTAACTTTTTGAATGTGTCTGACACTCCCTCTGAGTTCAAACAAACCAATATCCCGGAGTAATTCATTTACTCAAACAGTACACTGACTGAACTGCTGTGAAGAGAGAACTGAAGATGAACACTGAGCCGAGACGGATAACGAACAACAGACACGGAAGAGAAGACAATGCTGAATAAAGTCGTAGTTTTTGCTATTTTTGGACCAAAATGTATTTTCGATGCTTCAAAATATTCTAACTGACCCTCTGATGTCACATGGACTACTGTGATGATGTTTTTCTGACCTTTCTGGACATGGACAGTAGACCGTACACACAGCTTCAATGGAGGGACTGAGAGCTCTCGGACTAAATCTAAAATATCTTAAACTGTGTTCAGAAGATGAACGGAGGTCTCACGGGTTTGGAACAACATGAGGGGGAGTTATTAATGACATGATTAGGATTTTTGGGTTAAGTATCCCTTTAAGGAAGCAATAACTACAAAGAGATTTGATATAGTCATATAAATGATTATCATTAAATTTAAACAGATTAATATTTAATTATTGTTTGCAATACATAGGGAAAGATTTCTGCTGCTAATGCACTTAGTTATAAACCAACGCTATGGTGGAACTGCAGTCGCTGGCTTACAGTCTAGCGGAAATAGAATTGTGCATAGAGTCTATTGGCATTCTGCACTGTGTAATGAGACTTGATGAAAAACACTATTAACTCACCATCTACATCTGAACGTCCATCCTCACTGCATTTGGCAGGTGTTTTTTGAGGGGAAGAAAGGTCAGAACATCCATCTGGAAAACAAAAGGTGACATCTCATCTTCTGCAGTCAGTTAGGGTTAGGACAGACACTGAAAACAATGACTATCTGTAAGAAGAGATGATACAGGCACCTTTTCAATGAGGAACCCTACAACCCTGTGCACAAAAAGTATTCTCGTCACTTCATAACATTAAGATTAAAGGGTTGGTTCACCCAAAAATGAAAATTACACCATAAATTACTCAGCCTGAAGTCATCCTAGGTGTATATGAGTTTTTTTCCCTTTTCGACGAATCCAGTCGGAGTTATATTAAAAATTGTCTTTGCTCTTTCAAGCTGTTTCATGGCACTCAGCGGGTGTTGCATTGCTTCAGTCCAAAAGAAGTTAAATAAAAAGTGTCCATCCATTTAAAAAAAAAAAAAAAAAAAGGGTCTCACATGGCTCCGGGGGATGAACAAAGGCCTTCTGTAGTGAATCGATGTGTTTTTGTAAGAAAAATATCCATATGAAAAACTTATGAATCACTTTAATCTAGCGTGCGCTCACTGTTGTACACAGAAGCAGCTCTGGGCGGATGATGTATGGAGGTCAGCGCTGCATATGAGCCGCTTAGAAGTGACACGCGCGGAACAGCAGCAGAGATCAAAACTAAACAATGGTCACTAATTGGAAGTACAAAATGTGGATCTGTAAAGAAGAATGTTGGAGGATTTCAATATAAAAGGAGACTGGATTTCCTTTTCTAAAGTATGGAAACTTTACTTCCTTCACTCCTGTTAACAAACACTGGTATTCACGAGACTCATGGCGTAGCACTGACCTCCATACATCATCCGCCCAGAGCTGCTTCTGTGTACAACAGTGAGAGCATGCTAGATTAAAGTGATTCATACAAAAAATACTTATTAAATTAATTTTTACAAAAATGCATCTTTTTTTTTTTTTTAAATGGATGGACACTTTTTATTTAACTTCTTTTGGACTGAAGCAATGCAACACCCGCTGAGTGCCATGAAACAGCTTGAAAGAGCAAAGACAATTTCTAATATAACTTCCAACTGGATTCGTCTGAAAGAAGAAAGTCATATACACCTAGGATGACTTCAGGGTGAGTAATTTATGGGCTCATTTTCATTTTTGGGTAAACTAACCCTTTAAATGGTAAGACTTGTTTCTGTAATCAGGCTCTCAAAGTATATCAAAATTTGGATTTAGATTTATCAAGCCAATTTATCTGTTATTGGCTTCCAAATGTAAAGAATTAACGGTTATCAGTATCAGCTAAAATGTTCATATTTGTGCTACCCTAGATTTTATGAATACATAGTTCATTGTGGTGCTTTTGTTTTGAACTCCATTTTACTGGTAGGTGGTTTTAACAACACAAAGTTGAAATCTAAACTTTAAATCTTACCCTCATCGGCCTCTCTACTTCTCTTCGCTCGTCCTTTTTTTGTTTGTCTCTGTAAACCAGAAGCTGATGTGGGACTTTCACCTATAAAATCAAATATTATTGCTTGATTGCCCTAAAGTCATAAGTACATTCTTTTGATTAAAATAGCTATAAATGTACTGACAAAAATAAAGTCAATGGTGTTCTCTTAAAAATGAGTCTAGTAGCTAAAGCCAATACTTAAAATATATACAATAGAATTGCATTGGCGATAAAACATACATAACATACCGCACACTGATGGATGAAGCGTGTTAAGGTTCTTTCCTCGAAAGCTCTCAGTGCCTTGCTCCATTGCGAACAGAAGCTTACTTATCTTGGCAATTTGAAATGTTTTGTCAGTCTGTCTGTAAAAGTCCCGGTGTACTCTGATGTCATGACCCATGAACCGTGCAACTTGCTCCAGCTCTTGTTCACTAAGGTCCAAGAGTTGGCAGAGTGTGGCAACCTGTTTTCTTAATTTAGTTGACCTTAGGAGTTCAGGGTTTTCTGCTTTGCTTTCTTCTGCATATTTACGCAGACAGTCACATCCACGTATGTTTGTCATCACACCAGGTCTTGCAAAGAGATAGGGATTTTCAGCAGGTACACCAGCTTCTTCTCTCCTTTTGACCAACAAATCGATCGACTCTTTCATTCTCTCCGTCAAGAAAACTGGAACCTTCTTTCCTCTTTTCCCCCTGATTTCAATGCGGGTTAATATCTTGCTCAGCTCCTTTTCTAGTGGTGACAAGGTTTCATAGATGTCCTCATTAATGGCACTTGTGTTTGCGTTCTTGTAGATCTCAAGAGTCAAGCGTGATGCTTCCCCTTCCCTCCGCTTGTTGAAAATAATGACCTGTGCCAGAACAGTCTCGTTTAATGCCTTGTATGCTCTTAAACTCATTTGTGGAGTCAGTTCCTCTCTTGCTTTGTCTTCCACCAGCCTGAGATGGTCTCTCAGAGCAATCACATTTTTGGTGAGGGGGATGTCATCTTCTTTATTCCATTTGTTTTCTTGTATGGTTTGGTGAGCGGAGATAGAAACACTGTTCCTCCAGTTTTTTTCCAAGAGTTCATAGAATTTTTTTGCTTTCTTCTCTGCCAGATCATCGTCATTCATAAGAGCCTGTCCAATCATGACCTCCACAGCCCCTTTAAGGCAGAATCCAATTTTGACTGCTGTTGAAGGCTTTCCATATTCATTTTTGCCTGGACTGAACTGTGTAAGACGCTTGGCAATATTGACAACGAGCTGAAATCTGGATGGTACACACAAATCTTCTAGAGCGTTGACAGTCTTGTCCATATCTTTAGCAACTAACATGAACCGGCCAAGCTCCCGCATTCTTTGAGCAATGTACTGGTGCCTCGACTTCACGCGGCCATGTTTTGCATATAACGATTCACCATACTTGCAAATCAGAGAATCCCTTCTGATGTGAAATGACACATCGTCCTGTCGCATGTTGTTGATGATCGACTGACATCCATCGGAGGAGGCTGATATTGGAAGCAGGCATGCAGCACGACTCTGTACTCTCCCTCGTGTACTTTTTGTCTCACTTTTCACGCATGACTTCTTGGTTTTGCATGAGGACTGATGTCTCCACAGGTCCTTTTTCCTGAACATACCGAAACAATATGGGCAAGGCAAGTAATCCTTTACAGAAGCTTTTTCAGAGGGCTGCTTCCATGTAACTATTTGTCCTCTGCCTTTCTCCAGAACTTCTGCATTATGTTTAAAGTCTCCTTTATTGCGCAGCTGTTCCAGAAGTGTCTTTCTTTCTTTCGATCTTAATGGAAAGCTGAAGGCATATGCCACATCTTTGACTTCTATATGCTTTCTCTCCAAATGCCTTGAAATCTTTGAGTGTGCCTGGCTACAATAAAGGCAATAATGTTTTTTGTCCCATGCTCGTTTACGGTCTTCCCTTTTAGTACACGTTTTTAGAGTCACAGCTGATTTGTCTTTATTTGCTTTGGTTTTCTTGTGGTGTTTCTTGTGTCTTTTCACATAAGTTATGGGTTTGTTTTGTTCTTTAATGGTGCATTTACCTCTTATCTGATCTTCATCACTCAGACTTCTGTCTGGTCCTTCAAGTTCCTCTTCACTGGACAGACTCTTATATGATGCATCTTTGACTGGACTCAAATCTTCACTGCATGATGATGCAATCTTGGAATCTGGATTGTAATCTGGATCTAATCCAGAACAGCTGGATACTTCAGATTCAAAGGAATCACTCTGTGGCTCCTCATCTTCCATATCTTTTGACTGCAAGTAAAAAACAGTTTAACTTTATAGAGACAGTTTACCATAACTAATATACAATAATTTTGAAGATGGACTATATGAATTACTGATACTAAATGATGTCAACTGTAAATGTGTATTATAACAGTACATTGCCAAATTGACAAAAGGGTTAGCAGGCATATGACTTTTGTTTCTTTCTTTTGCTAAAATATTTCAGTTGCAAAATTGCAAAGTCTGTAAAACGAAACTGCAGTCTAAAGGAATAGTTTTAATGAAATGTGAAATAAAACACTTGAGGTCAGGAATTGGATACTTGTTATACACTTCAAATTTTGATTCCTCTTATTGATTCCTTTGTCTGCATTTTAATGTGAATTTAAATCATTCTCGTACAAAAAGACTGTGCTGCGCACAGATCCAAAGCCACTTCTCAAACTGTATGTTGTGCAATACTGAACTGAGTTCTCTATACTAACCCCAAACCATTGCTTGACATTTATATTAGTTACAACCCTCTACGGACACCTTGGAAATTGAATCGCCATTGGCTAGTAAATATTTTAGTTTACTCACCAGACTGATTGAGATATATATATATATATTTAACATCAGTCAGTCAAGCTTTATAATAATCAAGTATTATTTAATATAACTTAAGTAATTAGAAGTAAATTTGATAACCATGTTTGAATGCATATTAGTCATTTTAACTGAACATTTTAACTTGAGAGGTGGTTTTTTTCTGTCATTCAATGTTTCTGACAAAAAAAAAAAATGGGAAAAAACTAACAAAAACCCTTATAGGATAAAAATGATGCGAATTCTAATAAGAAGAACTATTAAACACACTAAGGATTAATGAGCTGCTGGATTCATGAATATTAATCAGGTTTTGTTCGTTCGCTTGAACTGATTTGCTGAAATCAAAACAGGGATGATAATAGCTGAGCGCCAGCCAATGGGATTGCCATTCGCGCAATAACTCCACCCACTACCGGAAAACCCGGCTGTTCTCAAAAGCTGAAGACTTCCATAGGAACGCCGTTATTTTGACAGGAAAATACAACAAATAATATTGTTTAAATGTAGCGAGTTAATTCATTCACTCTCTCTCTTTCTCTCAGTTTCTGTGTGTGAGAGAAAGCGACAGCGATTTGTGCACCTTCACACCAGAGTTTACAGTACAACAAACACAGGTGTGATGCACATCCATTGAGGTGAACTGAGAAATATCACAGATCACTTGAAGGAGAGAGAAACTCTGAAGCCCTCAGTCAGAGTGTTTGCGAGTGAAAATATACCTGTGCTAAACTTAGCCTCCAACTCACACTGCCGAGTTAAATCTGACAATTGATTAGCCATTGGCTAATATTAGACATCATTTAGTCACCAGAATGAAGATTTAGTCGCATATGTGAGTGATTTACTCGCAATGTAGAGGGTTGAGTTAGGCTTGTTGTTTTGTGGTATTTTTGTTAAAACCATAGGCAGAAGTTTTTTTTGTGTAAGTTGATTTTTGTTTGAGCTGTAACAAATTGTTTTGCAAAAAGACTTTAAATAAAATAAAAAATTAGAATGATATCCAAGATGTTTTTTTGGAATCACTAAAATTCTAAAATACCCAACCATGCTGAACGATCTCATTTACTGCCTTGTATGCTCTTAAACATTCAAAATGTTTTTGATCTGCCTGCATTGACACCATTGTATACAAACTGAACTGAGCTGGACGATGACATCACAGTTTTCTTCAGAACTACTGTATAGAGAAGTGACCTAAAATAATAACCAATTATTTTTTACAACAGAATGAATCAATACTGAACTTAAGATGGACAATGACACTTTTCTTCCTCTATCACTGTAAAGCTGCTTTGACACAATCTGTATTGTAAAAAGCACTATATAAATAAAGGTGACATGACGTGACTAGAGTTAAACTCATTTGCTGCGTCAGTTCCTCTCTTGCTTCATCTTAGGGCTGGACGATAGAACCTAAAATCAAAATCTCGATTAATTGAACATTTTACCTCATTACCATTAAATTAACTTTTTTTTTCCTCGCATATCACTAACAAGGTTTGTGCTGTAAATATGCTCAACTTTTAAAAGTGGGATATTTTTTTCAAATGAAAGGGTGCATTTCTTACATTTGTCATTTTAAAATAATTGAAGGAACCCACTCACTTTCAGCAGCTTTTTGGTCTTTGGGTCGTACAATTTCTTACAGATTTCTGCTTGTTGTAAATCAGATACAGATAAATTAGCACAGTATCAGTAAGCATACATTTATCTAAATGTATTAATAAGAGAGCGATTGCGTGTGAATTAGTCATACTGTCTCTCTATTAATTGCGAAGCTGTGGGTTGTTGTTACTTCAAGCTACTTTAGTGATAAATCACAGGACAGCACTGACAATGAGTTTCTGCGCTCCTGAATGTTTCTCTGTGCACGCGATCTTCACGTGATGCCTCGGTCTAAAACTGCACATAATATTGAGAAGGTTTAGTGAAGACGCAAGCAAAAGTGATCTAGTTTCAGGGCTCGCACACGGTCAGAGACATGATGTGGCTCAACTCTCTGTAACAGAAAACAGCTCACGAGCATTGAAGTGAGGTGTTTTACATTGTAAACGGGACACAAGCCAAAGTGATCTGGCTTCAGGGCTTGTGTGCTGGCTGTATGTCTGTGCATAATAACAGTGATTAACTTACATGTACAATAAACTGTAAAACATGTAAAACAAAAAAAACTGCCCTAACAATACTGAACATCCAGATCATATAAACAAAGATAACTGCTCCTGAATCTTTCCTTGGGCCTGCAAACGGCAGTTTATGTGACAGGATGGAGTCATGTGACTTCTAGGTTTCTATATTAAGTTCACAAACATCTTACATTAAAACTCACCACAAATTTGTTATTAACAACTACTCAAAAAGTTTGTGTAAATGCACATACCTGTTTTGTCCCTCCACCCATCGCTTCCTGGACACCAAAGAAAAGATGAAAAAAAATACATATTTTAGTTTAAATGAAATAATTCCAATCAAAGGCTACATACATTTTAATTAGTAAGTTATACAGCACTAGCAGACAGTTAGCATTCAGTTATTTATATCAAAGACCTTAAGTATAGTAATATACTACATTAAAAATCACATCCATGCTTAGCCTGTTCTGTACAACTGACAATGTATCATTTGGTCACAGAGAAGCTGATACAAAGATACAAAGGCCCTTCAGTGACTTGTCAGTTATTACTGCAGTTCAAGTTCACTCATCCTTAGTAATTATGCAATTCATTACTTTTCTACTCGATTTTAATTTGTTCTTAAAACTTACTGTAGTTCTAGCTATTTCTTTGCTGGCAAATAATATGTACAAGCAGCGCGATCTCTAACACCCCCCCTCCCCCATCACTAACCTTCACGAGGCCTGAGATCATAAACTCATACCTGTGCTCTAAACCCCTCACCCCTCCCCCCACCAGCGCGATCTCTAACACCCCCCCTCCCCATCACTAACCTTCACGAGGCCTGAGATCATAAACTCATACCTGTGCTCTAAACCCCTCACCCCTCCCCCCACCAGCGCGATCTCTAACACCCCCCCTCCCCATCACTAACCTTCACGAGGCCTGAGATCATAAACTCATACCTGTGCTCTAAACCCCTCACCCCTCCCCCCACCAGCGCGATCTCTAACACCCCCCCTCCCCATCACTAACCTTCACGAGGCCTGAGATCATAAACTCATACCTGTGCTCTAAACCCCTCACCCCTCCCCCCACCAGCGCGATCTCTAACACCCCCCCTCCCCATCACTAACCTTCACGAGGCCTGAGATCATAAACTCATACCTGTGCTCTAAACCCCTCACCCCTCCCCCCACCAGCGCGATCTCTAACACCCCCCCTCCCCATCACTAACCTTCACGAGGCCTGAGATCATAAACTCATACCTGTGCTCTAAACCCCTCACCCCTCCCCCCACCAGCGCGATCTCTAACACCCCCCCTCCCCCATCACTAACCTTCACGAGGCCTGAGATCATAAACTCATACCTGTGCTCTAAACCCCTCACCCCTCCCCCCACCAGCGCGATCTCTAACACCCCCCCTCCCCATCACTAACCTTCACGAGGCCTGAGATCATAAACTCATACCTGTGCTCTAAACCCCTCACCCCTCCCCCCACCAGCGCGATCTCTAACACCCCCCCTCCCCCATCACTAACCTTCACGAGGCCTGAGATCATAAACTCATACCTGTGCTCTAAACCCCTCACCCCTCCCCCCACCAGCGCGATCTCTAACACCCCCCCTCCCCCATCACTAACCTTCACGAGGCCTGAGATCATAAACTCATACCTGTGCTCTAAACCCCTCCCCCCTCCCCCCACCAGCGCGATCTCTAACACCCCCCCTCCCCCATCACTAACCTTCACGAGGCCTGAGATCATAAACTCATACCTGTGCTCTAAACCCCTCACCCCTCCCCCCACCAACGCGATCTCTAACACCCCCCCTCCCCCATCACTAACCTTCACGAGGCCTGAGATCATAAACTCATACCTGTGCTCTAAACCCCTCACCCCACCCACTCACCAAAGTTCTGAAGAAAATCAATGCCAGGGATCATAAAATCATACCTGTGAGGTAAAAGTGTGTGATTATATATATATATATGCTCTATTCGGCTCCCCACCAGATCGATCTCTACCAACCCCCACCCTCACCCCAATCATAAAAAGTCCCCCCCGAAAATTAAAAAAATGCTAGAGACCTTAAAGATGATAAAGTGTTACCTGCACTGTAAAGGCTGCGCATCGATTATGATGAGCTCTCAGTCGCTCCAGTCTTCTCTTGAAGCGCTCCAGGACACTGCTCCGCTCACTCATCTTGAACACAATCACGCGCTGGGTGCAGCTGGAGGTCAGGGGGCGGGGCCATCAATTAAGAACGATACTTTTGAGCGCTGAGGGCTGCTCAGAGATGTTGCTGTTGTCGTTTTTTATTTATTGATTTATAAGGCAGCTCAAAGGGTATCATGATATTCCCCAATATATATTTTTTAATATTAATAATTAAATAATTAATTTAATTAAATATGAACAATATTAAATTGATATTTATTACTGCAGTTATCTGTAAATGAATGAACATACTACAATTCATATCTTAAAAGTACAATAACAATGCACCTACATTTCATTGTATGTACTTCAGTATAGCACAATTCAGAATAAGGAAATTGTTGGAATTATATTTTTTGATGCATTAATGAAAATCCTTTTTCAAGTGTGGATTGTAAAGGTGTAGCTCATTTGAATTATGCTTTATTGATATACTATTACTTTCTGCAACTAATGTATATATTATGTAAATATCACATATGAAAGGGCCAAATATTTGTATCCATGGTAGTACACTTACCATGAATAAAACATGTGTCCAAGGTGAGGATAGAAAGGTTCATTACATACACTCACTGAGTTACTAGTATTTAGGCTTATATAAAACCAGCAGAAATACAAAGTAATATGGATGTACACTTAGCCGTTACAACTATTGTGTATCCCTGCCAGCACCGAGTCTCAAACTCACAACCCTTGGACTGCGAGTCCGAATCTCTAACCATTAGGCCACGACTTCCCCTTCCCCTTTAAACTGCTATATATTAGTTTCAGATAAAAATGTTCAGCGTGCCAGAAAAGGGGGTTTAGTTAATCCAATTACAGCAGTATTTAAAATAAAAATGTCATCATGTACCATGTATTTAGGCCGCACATAATAAATTACAAATGGACAAAAGGACTAACCCTAACACTAAACCCTAAACCCTAATTTGACTTGGTTCATTAAAGTGTGTGTGAGTGTAAGGCACAGAGGCCTATGTGAGCGATTCACCTCCACTGTCTCACACAAACTCAGATCCACTGGCACAACTTTACTCAAATTACTCTAGTAAACCCTGCACAATAGTATTGCTCTTCACAACATAAAGATAATTGATCTTTAATATGGTTATCCTTTCACTTGACTACGTTATCAAACAGCCAATGTGTTCACAATTTCAGTCTGCCTTCTAAAAATCAGCTCCCTCAGAAACGCATTGAACATCATAGACGTCAGTGGAGAAAGGTGTATAGTTCATCATAACATCATAATATACATCAATAACATAATTCATCTGCTATATTGCTAAAAGTACACAACTGTTTTATATCAACAGAACAATATCCTGGGATAACCTCACTTATCTGAGACTCTCACTTCAGAGCGCTCATAGTTAAGTTAATGATATGAAAACACCAGTGATTTCAGACTGTCTTTAGATCACTGCAGTTTTATTAAGGAGAAAATACTCAGCAATGGTGTTGTCTTATGAATTTGCACATGGTTTGTTTAAAACACCACATAGACATATAAACAAGATTAAAAACGTGATTTTCCCCAGACTTTAAGAGTGAGTCAGGTAACAGAGACATGTCTAAATGCTGATCAGCTAGCTGTTGCAGCGCTGTGCTCACACAGGCTTGAGGAGGCATGTTCATGAACAAAGACACTCACAGTGAAGTTAATGAAGTGGGCTTCTAATTTAGAAGTCTGTTTAGATGTCTGTTTAAAATCAGAGTTGTTAAGACATTGATAATGTCAATCCTTGTTAATAAATTATACCTTTTTGAAAATTTACTATGCATTTACTGTAGTAATATTGTAATAAGTAGTAACCATGACTATAGTAAACACAACTATACTAATCATATTTATCTATTAAGCAGAAACCAAGGTTTTACAATTAACCAATGTTTTACTACATCATTACTGTAGTATCCAGTATAACTTGGTTTTAGTTGTAGTAACCATGAAATATTGTATATTGTATGCGCAAGCATACTTGGGAATAAAGCTCTTTCTGATTCTAATATTATATAAATAATATCCATGGTTAACTCTTATAGTTTTTTATGTG
>NC_081791.1:27955851-27975851 GCF_963082965.1 Carassius carassius
TGGCTTCAATTCTAAAGCATTTTTTTATTTTTAACTACTTTAAAAAATATTTAGTTAATATAAAAATAGTTAGAATTGGTAACTTTTTAATACTTTCACTATATCAAATGACTTCAATTTTGTAATGATCTACTAATAGTCTTATTTAAAAAGAGACCAACTTTAGGTCTGTATTCAAAAAGCGGTCATGCATTATTATAATTTTTAAGTTTGGGTTTGGAAAGTCGACTTTGTTGTGAATTTTAAAAAAAATGAGGATGACAGTTAAGGGGTTAAAATAGCTACATAACATTGATAAATCGCTCTATATACTACAGAATCGAATCACATTGTAGAAACCTTTGAGGTTTTGGAGAACCGATATCACATGGTATACATTGGTGAGGAACCCTCTGATCTGTATGAATGTAAACACATCCTGATGCGATAGAAATTGATAGATTTGTGACAGAAATGCGTAAAAAACTGAAGTGGAGTTTGGGTGACATCCAGTGGCTGTTTGTGGTATAGCATGTAAACACATGGTGATGTCACTCACTCGGTGCTCCTGCGGTCCGGCTCTCGGCTCTGCTCTGTGTCTCTATGGCTCTTCTCAGTCTTTCCTCTGGTGGACGTCATTAACCCCTGCAGTGACTTCAGCACGCTCTTTCTCTTCTCGGCCAGGATCTTACTCCTCTGAGAGACACAGAGACACAGACAGACGTCAGATCGCTGATCCTCCGTCTCTCTAAAGCGCTCTCGTCCGCGCTCACCTCTTCATCTTTCGGTTTCTTCTCCTCCTTTGTCTCGTCGTGCTTTTCAGAGACAATCAGAACATCTCCGTTCGTCTGTTTGGGTTTATTCTGTTCGTCCTCGTCTTGTGTGTTTATGTTCTTGACCTCGCTCGGTTCTTCTTGTTCCTCGGTGAGCCGCTTCTTCTTTGAGCCTGTAAATTATAAATCAATTATAGCTCTTCTGTAATGACAACTTTAAGCATTTCACTTCTGTAATGTGAGTTATTAAACTGAATACCGAGCAGGAAATATAGCAAGCAGGATTTGATATTATTGCTTAATATTACTCGTCATCACTACAAACCGGCAATAATAAAAGTTCGGTTTAATCTTAAGAAGTATATTATGACTGTAAAACATACTGTAATAAAACATGATTCAAAAACACAGAATTTGGGGAAAATATAATTGATTAATAATACTAATTGAAATCGATTGACATTTGATTACACATGCATTTTGATTATTAATTAAAACTATTATTTATTATAATGATAGTTATAATGTGAAATATAATGTAATTATTAAAATCTTAACTTAAAAAAAAACTTCAGTTTTAAGTTTAACAGTAAAAATCCAACAATCAATAAAATTGATCAGACATGTTTTTGATTATAATAATTTAATTAAAACAGAATTTGGTTGTTAAACTTTGATAAATTGCTGTTAAGTTTCATGATTACAATTAATTAAACAAGCTTTTTAATTATTAAACTTTAATTTCACCATTAAAACAGAATCCAGAAAAAAATTAAACAGAAATCACAGAATAAAAAAAAAAAGGCCTTAAAAAATATTTTTTTTGTTAAACTTTAATAAATTGTTGTTCTATTGTATAAGTTCAAGGTTTAAAATAGTTAGCCATACTTCTTAATTATTAAATTTTGATTTAACAAAAAACATTGAATAAAAAAAAGACGTTTTTGAAGTTTTTCCCAAATGTATTTTGCTAATTGTTTTCACCATTGCATAAATTAAATTGTTTTACGGTTTTGTCTTTTAAAAAAAAAATATATAAAAAAAATATATATATATATATATATTTAACACTCCTCAATCCCGCTGTCACGTCTTCCATTGAGGAAGCAGAGGCTGAGGGCTCTCCATCACCCAAGCTGAAGTCACCGAGGTAGTCAAGAAACTCCTCGGTGGCAAGGCACCGGGGGTGGATGAGATCCGCCCTGAGTACCTCAAGTCTCTGGATGTTGTGGGGCTGTCTTGGCTGACACGCCTCTGCAGCATCGCGTGGCAGTCAGGGACGGTGCCTCTGGGATGGCAGACCGGGGTGGTGGTCCCTCTTTTTAAGAAGGGGGACCGGAGGGTGTGTTCCAACTACAGGGGGATCACACTTCTCAGCCTCCCTGGGAAAGTCTATGCCAGGGTACTGGAGAGGAGAATCCGGCCGATAGTAGAACCTCGGATTCAGGAGGAACAGTGTGGTTTTCGTCCAGGCCGTGGAACACTGGACCAGCTCTATACCCTCTACAGGGTGCTGGAGGGTTCATGGGAGTTTGCCCAACCAGTCCACATGTGCTTTGTGGATTTGGAGAAGGCATTCGACTGTGTCCCTCGCGGCGGCCTGTGGAGGGTGCTCCGGGAGTATGGGGTCCGGGGCCCTTTGATAAGGGCTATCCGGTCCCTGTACGACCGGAGCAGGAGCTTGGTTCGTATTGCCAGCAGTAAGTCAGACTTGTTCCCGGTGCGTGTTGGACTCCGGCAGGGCTGCCCTTTGTCGCCGGTTCTGTTCATGATTTTTATGGACAGAATTTCTAGGCGCAGCCAGGGGCCGGAGGGGGTCAGGTTTGGTGACAACACGATTTCGTCTCTGCTCTTTGCGGATGATGTTGTCGTGTTGGCCTCATCAAGCCAGGACCTTCAGCATGCACTGGGACGGTTTGCAGCCGAGTGTGAAGCGGCTGGGATGAGAATCAGCACCTCCAAATCCGAGGCCATGGTCCTCAGTCGGAAAAGGGTGGCTTGCCCACTTCAGGTTGGTGGAGAGTTCCTGCCTCAAGTGGACGAGTTTAAGTATCTTGGGGTCTTGTTCACGAGTGAGGGAAGGATGGAACGGGAGATCGACAGACGGATCGGTGCAGCTTCTGCAGTAATGCGGTCGATGTACTGGTCTGTCGTGGTGAAGAAAGAGCTGAGCCGCAAGGCGAAGCTCTCGATTTACCGGTCAATCTACGTCCCTACTCTCACCTATGGTCATGAGCTTTGGGTCATGACCGAAAGGACAAGATCCCGGATACAGGCGGCCGAAATGAGCTTTCTCCGCAGGGTGGCTGGGCGATCCCTTAGAGATAGGGTGAGAAGCTCAGTCACCCGGGAGGAGCTCAGAGTAGAGCCGCTGCTCCTCCACATCGAGAGGGGTCAGCTGAGGTGGCTCGGGCATCTGTTCCGGATGCCTCCTGGACGCCTTCCCGGGAAGGTGTTCCGGGCGCGTCCCACTGGGAGGAGACCCCGGGGAAGACCTAGGACACGCTGGAGAGACTATGTCTCCCGGCTGGCCTGGGAACGCCTCGGTGTCCCCCCAGAAGAGCTGGAGGAAGTGTCTAGGGAGAGGGAAGTCTGGGGTTCTCTGCTTAGACTGCTGCCCCCTCGACCCGGCCCCGGATAAGCGGAAGAAGATGGATGGATGGATGGATGGTCTTTTAAAAAAAAATATATATATATATTTAACACGGAACATTTTTGTAACATTCTAGCAGACATTATACCAACGAAGCACAATTTAACTTAAAATTAATAAGTTAAAATAATATAAAATAATATTTTTTGGCCATCAGACCATATTTTTACTGTACAAATAAAAGCAGCCTCGCTGAGCAGAAAAGACTTTTAAATCATTACAGATCCCAATGTGAACACTATGTGTCAATGCTATAATAAGCTGTTGTAATACAGTAAAATTATAAAACTACTAACATAAATGTTGATGGAGTTCTTGCTTCTTCTCAGCTTTTATTTTGGCGGAAATGCGCACCCCAGTTCTTCTTTTTGTTGACAACAGCAGGATATTAAATGAGTCTCATTATGAATACATCGCATGTATTATATTGTCACATAAAAATTAATATGTGTGGAGTAACAGTGTTTCAGCGCGCACTGATTTTCCTCGCGCTTTGGACGTTGAACCTTGATAAGGAAGCAGACCAGAATACATGCAATTCATGCGTGTGTTAGAAAACATAACATTCCGCTTTTTAACTACTGATCGTTTAAGGGCATTAACATTTGGTGCATCCCTAACGCCTTTTAAACAGATTCCACGTCAACGCTCGATTAGAAGACTTGAGCTGACCTGCTGGGCTGGAGCTGTGCGTCACAGGAAGAGGAACAGCATCTTCCTTCACATCAGAATCAGCTGGCGAGCGTTTCCTCTTCAGAGCGGGTTCAGTCACCGGCGTCGCAGGGATCTCGTCTGTGTTCTGGCTCAGATCTGAAGTGAAGCGCGTGACCCTCGAGTGCTGAAGAGTTACAACAAACAAGAAAATACATCTACAAACAACTCAACAACTCATGTTCCAACATGAACCAGCGGCGATGAAACGATTCACTCAACTCACGATTCAATTCACGACAAGATTAGATTATTATTAGAAATAAATGTGTCCTTTTATTACTGCTTGGACAAAATGCTGCAGGTTTCTTTGTGAAATTGAAATATAACATTATAATAATATACTATTATTACTCTTTTGTTGGTTTTGATTGCTTCTGTTGTCCTCAGTTGTGAGTCACTTTGGATAAAAGCGTCTGTTAAATGACTAAATGTAAATATAATGTAAATATAAATAACAAAACTAAATTGAAATTTGAAAACAAGCCCCCAAATCAAGTAAATAAGTAACATGTATTCTTCATATAAACAAAACAAGCTCTTTCCGTTTAAAATGAGGAAACCACTGTATTTCAATCACGATCCAAACAAAGATGGTGCATACATTCAACACGAGCAGCTTTTAATCTAAATTAGATTGTATAATTTCGAAATTTGAAGCAAAAACTGAATGATTTGACATCGGTTTTGTGAAAATATAAGTAACAGATATCTGCATTAAAACAGAAAGAGTAGACGAGCTGAACGAGACGCAGATTCACTCTCTGCCAGCAGGTGGAGCTTAAGTGTTTCCTTGGTTACCGCTGTAAACAAAGCACTTATGAACACCGCGGCGGGTGGAGCTTAAAGTGTTTCCTTGGTTACCGCTGTAAACAAAGCACTTATGAACACCGCGGCGGGTGGAACTTAAAGCGTTTCCTTGGTTACCGCTGTAAACAAAGCACTTATGAACACCGCAGCAGGTGGAGCTTAAAGCGTTTCCTTGGTTACCGCTGTAAACAAAGCACTTATGAACACCGCGGTGGGTGGAGCTTAAAGCGTTTCCTTGGTTACTGCTGTAAACAAAGCACTTAAGAACACCGCAGCAGGTGGAGCTTAAAGCGTTTCCTTGGTTACCGCTGTAAACAAAGCACTTATGAACACCGCGGCGGGTGGAGCTTAAAGCGTTTCCTTGGTTACCGCTGTAAACAAAGCATTTATGAACACCGCGGCGGGTGGAGCTTAAAGCGTTTCCTTGGTTACCGCTGTAAACAAAGCACTTATGAACACCACAGCAGGTGGAGCTTAAAGCGTTTCCTTGGTTACCGCTGTAAACAAAGCACTTATGAACACTGCGGCGGGTGGAGCTTAAAGCGTTTCCTTGGTTACTGCTGTAAACAAAGCACTTAAGAACACAACAGCAGGTGGAGCTTAAAGAGTTTCCTTGGTTACCGCTGTAAACAAAGCACTTATGAACACCGCGGCGGGTGGAGCTTAAAGCGTTTCCTTGGTTACCGCTGTAAACAAAGCACTTATGAACACCGCGGCGGGTGGAGCTTAAAGCGTTTCCTTGGTTACCGCTGTAAACAAAGCACTTATGAACACCGCAGCAGGTGGAGCTTAAAGCGTTTCCTTGGTTACCGCTGTAAACAAAGCACTTATGAACAACCCGGCAGGTGGAGCTTAAAGCGTTTCCTTGGTTACCGCTGTAAACAAAGCACTTATGAACACCGCGGCGGGTGGAGCTTAAAGCATTTCCTTGGTTACCGCTGTAAACAAAGCACTTATGAACACCGCGGCGGGTGGAGCTTAAAGCATTTCCTTGGTTACCGCTGTAAACAAAGCACTTATGAACACCGCAGCAGGTGGAGCTTAAAGCGTTTCCTTGGTTACCGCTGTAAACAAAGCACTTATGAACACCGCGGCGGGTGGAGCTTAAAGCGTTTCCTTGGTTACCGCTGTAAACAAAGCACTTATGAACACCGCAGCAGGTGGAGCTTAAAGCGTTTCCTTGGTTACCGCTGTAAACAAAGCACTTATGAACACCGCGGCGGGTGGAGCTTAAAGGGTTTCCTTGGTTACTGCTGTAAACAAAGCACTTAAGAACACCGCAGCAGGTGGAGCTTAAAGAGTTTCCTTGGTTACCGCTGTAAACAAAGCACTTATGAACACCGCGGCGGGTGGAGCTTAAAGCGTTTCCTTGGTTACCGCTGTAAACAAAGCACTTATGAACACCGCGGCGGGTGGCGCTTAAAGTGTTTCCTTGGTTACCGCTGTAAACAAAGCACTTATGAACACCGCAGCAGGTGGAGCTTAAAGCGTTTCCTTGGTTACCGCTGTAAACAAAGCACTTGTGAACACTGCGGCGGGTGGAGCTTAAAGCGTTTCCTTGGTTACCGCTGTAAACAAAGCACTTATGAACACCGCAGCAGGTGGAGCTTAAAGCGTTTCCTTGGTTACCGCTGTAAACAAAGCACTTATGAACAACCCGGCAGGTGGAGCTTAAAGCATTTCCTTGGTTACCGCTGTAAACAAAGCACTTATGAACACCGCGGCGGGTGGAGCTTAAAGCATTTCCTTGGTTACCGCTGTAAACAAAGCACTTGTTTGATTATTTTGAAACAAAGCGTGATTGATTCACACGAACCTGCTTGTGATTATGAGCGTCTATGGGTTTCTTGTCGGTGGAAATGATCTTTCTGTTCAGCGCGTGTTTCCTGCGAGTGGAAAGTGTCTTTGATGCCGACGCTCGTCTGGCTAAAATGAACTTCCTGGACGGTAAAATCCTCCTTCCTCCTTCCTTCGCTGATGTCACACTCCTCGCAGGCGGGACTTTATCCGTCCGTCTGTCCTCTGCCGCTGAATCTCTGGAGCGTGTCGACCTTGTCACGGTTGTTTCAGCGTCTGCCGGCGCGACGGATTCAGACTTTGTTTTGCTGGGTTTCACAAGAGTTTCCCTCGAATCGCTGTTCAGCGCTGAATCCGTCTGATTTTCTGCTTTCTTCTTCTTCGTCCTGTCTTTCAGTTTCAGTCGACTCTCTGACAGTCGTTTGACTAGCGCTGCTTTCTGTCAGAAACACAAAACTCATGGTCCAGTGGGTTTTATAACAGCAAACAACACTAACTGTAACACTTAGGGGTGTAACGGTACACGCATCTGTGCTGGAAATCTTTGGTGCTAATCTTTCAGGTTGGCATGCATGTATACCAAATTAATAAAGCGATAAACTGTGTTTGTAAGAACCAAATTAACCATATTTAACTGTTCAAGGCTGAAATATGAGCCCATAATCCATAACAACACTTCCATCCAGTGAAAACGTTGAGTTAGAGCTGTTTAAACACTGCTTGATCTGTGCAGATTTCTCTCCTGATTCAGACCAGAACACTTTTTCACTAAAGGAAGTGTTATTATGGGTAATGGACGCCTTAATGCTGGATTTGTTTAATCTTTTGTCTTCTCCAGATGTTAACTGATGGACTGGAGTGCTGTGGATTATTGTGATTTTTTTATCAGCTGTTTGGACTCTCATACTGACGGCACCCATTCACTTGCAGTGATACAATGTTACATTTCCCCAAAATCTGATGAAGAAGCAAACTCACCTACAAACTGCAATTCCATTTTTGGGTGAACTATTCCTTTAAAGACAAAGCCACAGATGTAAAAAGGTAACTTTTTAGTTTTTCCTTTGCTGTAATGAAAACATACCAAACCATGACTTTTGTGTACCGTTACCCCTCTAATAACACTGATTATAAACACTGACCTTTTGACCTCTGAGGCCCACACCCGGGTTGTTCTCGATCTCCCACATGCCCTCCTCGAAGCCGCCTCTTTTGATTGGCCGGCCGTACTTCTCTTTGTTCGGCCAGTAGGGGACGATGTCTTTGGGGAAGAGAAATGTTCTGGAAGAGCAGAGATATGTACTGCTCAAAACACAACTAAACACTGCATTGTTATGATGCACTCATTCTGAAACAGTCAAAGCATAACACAGATTTGAATTAATATGTGTGTGTGTGTGTGTGTGTGTGTGTGTGTGTGTGTGTGTGTGTGTGTGTGTGTAACGTGTGTGAGAGTCTACTCACGTTGAATGTGTTCCATAAAAGAAGATAGGGATCTTATTTTTGGGGGCTTTTCCTTCACCAATCTGTGTGACATAAAACAAGATTTTAATTAATCACTTTTACATATAAAACTATATGTGATTAAATCTGCTGTATTTAATCTCACCCTGGCAGGCCAGAAAGGATAACCCTTCATTTTAGCAAACACTATGTCTCCTGGAGTAAAATCATCTGTGTTCTGATCAGATGTCATCTTCATCTGAGAAAACAAAGGGTTAATTGATAAAAACAACAGTTACTATGTGCCACCAACACAGAGAGACAATAAACAAAACACTGCACCAGCAGATACATCGCTTATATGAATAAAAATTGCCTTAAGGTTACTGTTAGTTATGACTTTATTATAATTTCACCGATATCGACACTGAATTAAATAAAACGATAGCCGTGTTTAACTAGCTCAGGCTAACAACACAGCATACTGTCTGATACAAACTCACCTTCACTCCTTTCTGCATATCTACTCACCCAGAGACCACTCTATAAACACTTAGATTTAAAAACAAAACGGAAAACACCCGAATTAAAAATATTATCACGCGATGAATGAAAAGACATGAGAATGCGTGTCTCCCCTCAGAGCTGGTGGAATGGTTCGGTCCGTCTCCCGCTCAGCGGGACTGAAGAATGTACCACTACTGAAAGAGGGAGTGGGAGGGATTGTAATAATTTAAAATATGATTAATAACAGGTTTTCTTCGTGACCTTTAGATTAATTACCACGTATTTTATTTTTATATTTAATTAATCGCTAATTTAAAATTATATTCGCAATCTGAAAAGCGAAATAGCGTCACAGTTTGACAACATCGGTCGTTGAATAGTTAAGATTCCGCGTGAGGAAGCGGCATGATAAAGACGTTTAAAATATTTTAACCCTTTATTCGGTCATTTAGCAAAATAAAATAAACATCCACGAGTAAATCAGAAACAAACAGCGATACATGTTCTGATTAATATTTCGCAGTTTTTTTTCGCTTGTGGTCGTTGTCATGGTGAGGGAGGAGGAAATATTGCGCCAGATTACAATTTAGTTTTTTTCAATATATATATAAAACATTGCAACTCATTCTGTAAAAGATTTATTATCAATTATAAGCTTTTCATTAACTCATGAACCCCGCCATAATGCATCAGAATTCAAATTATTCTCAAAGGAAAAAAAGGCCTTATTTTCTGAGGGTATATTTGTTTCTCTGTTTTGCATGTCATTGTCATTATACATTATTATATGTCTTCATACATATACAACATTATTCTGTCAAGAAGAGCCTCCTGGCAGGATGATTTCACCCTAAAGCTCTCCAGTATGTCCCTCATACCATCGGACTTGCAAAGCATCATGGGAAACCCAGAGAGAGGATACCTGTCAGGTACAAACTCTCATAAATCACATTCTTCAGTTTAGTATGCAAAGTGCATGTTGTGCTGATCCAGATGCATGGTTCACACATAGTATTGCATGCTGATTCACACTTCTTTACTAAGTTTGCATGCTATTGTAGGTATGCATGCTGATGCATACTTCATATTATATATACTAAGCATACATACATACTTAATACTTCATAATTATATTAGCATTACTATGCATGCTGATTCACGCTTCTTTACTAAGTTTGCATGCTAGGTATGCATGCTGATGCATACTTTATATTATGTATACTAAGCATGCATGTTTATGCATACTAAACACTTGATAATTTTATCATTAGTATGCATGCTCGTTCATGCTTCATTTCTATGTTTGCATGCTGATTCACTCTTCTTTACTAAGTTTGCAATGCTAGATATGCAAGCTAATGCATACTTTATATTATGTATACTAAGTGTCCATGCTGTTGCATAATTAATACTTCATAATTTTAGCATTAGTATGCATGCTCATTCATGCTTTATTACTAAGTTTGCATGCTGATTCACGATTCTTTACTAAGTTTGCATGCTACGTATGCATGCTGATGCATACTTTATATTATGTATACTAAGCATGAATGCTGTTGCATACATAAGACTTCATAATTTTATCATTAGTATGCATGCTCATTCTTGCTTCATTACTAAGTTTGCAATGCTTAGTATGCACGCTAATGCATACTTCATATTGCATGTATACTAAGCATGCATGCTGTTGCGTACTTAATACTTAATAATTTTACTGTCATACTGAACGCGTGTGTGTGTGTGTGTGTGTGTGTGTGTGTTGTAGCGTTTGGTGATGCGTTTCCTGGAGCTGCATCAGCTAGTGTGTTTAAAAATACTATCTCAGGAGAGAGAGGTCTCATCATATGAGTCTCACATCACAACGCTGAAGAGTGAACTACAGGACCCTGCCTGCGGGAGAGAAATGCCTATATATTGGTGATAGCCAGTGGTGGAAAAGTTACTAATGCTGAATTTTAGTATAGGTTATTGTAAATGAAAATCATATTTAAGTGACTGTCAGTTATTTGTGAAATAAACTGCTGTAAAAGACTGAACTGTTTAGGCATATTGTATGAAAATGAACATGTATCTTATTAAGTGTATTAAGTGTCTTTATCCATTAGGGATGCTAGATTATTGCAAAAAACATAATCACAATGATTTTGGTCAATATTGTAATCACGATTATCAGTGGGCAATGTGACCAAAACTATACGAGGGATTTATTTAAAGATGTTAAAGTTTGCTATGACATCTACATTTTAAATAAAGCAAAACTTCACAATTCTCAATAGAGTACAAGGGTAACTCATAAATAAAAAATAAAAAAAATATTGAAAATAATTTTACAGTCAGTAATACAATAAAAAACAAACAAAAGAGAAATACAATATAAAAAAGATAGAAATGAAACAAACAGTGGACGTCAGAAATACTACTACTACAGAAATAGCATAGTCTGCACTGTAAGGATTAAACTTCCTTTGTTATTCATGAAAGTGAGTGATTTTCTCTCTTTCTTCTTTCTTTTGTTGTTTGATTAATATGAAGAAAACAGTTGGCAGAAGGAATATTAGGCTGCTGTCACTTTAAGAGCTGCCTGGATCCAATTTACTGTTACACACCTACTTTCATTCTCTACTGTTCACGTTCACTTAAGACTTCACTAATGAGGGTTTATCTGAATAATCACCAAACATTTTTGCATGCATCAGACTGTTTAGACGCACCTTAAGATAAAACTTTACTCGTCCATCAGATATTGACTTTACTCGTCCATCTTCTGTTCTTTCTCTGAGCACACACACAGAAATCCTCCTGAGGAACAGCACAAGTACTCTTTCACACTTTTAAAAACACTTATAAATCAAATCAAAGTTTGAGCTTTTATGTTGGAGCTAAAGCGCACTGCTGGAAAAGGGATGAAATGGGGCGCAATAATCATTTTATTTTGGTTATTGAATTTTTATAATCATTGGAAGCCGAAATCAAAACTGTATTTCGATTTATTGCAGAGTTCTATCATTCATTTGTATTTTCTCTAGCAGGACGAAATATATACATTTGCAAAATGCATAAACCTGGTTTATCATCCATCAATCATTACTTGTAATACTCAAGTATATTAACAGGTACTTTTGTACTTTTACTCTAGTAATATTGTAAAAGAGTAACTAAACTAGTACTAAACTAATATTTTATTAAGGCATTTGCTTTAGTAAAATTCAAAATGAGTGTTGATACTTATACTTACTAATACTTATACACAGAACTTTTACTTTTAAAGGAGTGATATTTTTTATGGTATCTATGCTTTAACTTGCTTAAAAATGCCAAATGAGTACTTCTAATTTTACTTAAGTAATATTTTATTATAGTATCTGTACTTTTACTATAGTAAAATTGAAAATGAATACTTGTACTTTTACTGGAGTAATATTTTATTATGGTATCTGCACTTTTACTCTAGTAAAATAAAAAATTAGTATTTGTACTTTTACTGGAGTAATATTTTATTACGGTATCTATACTTTAACTTGCTTAAAAATTTCAAATGAGTACTTCTTATTTTACTTAAGTAATATTTTATTATGGTATCTGTACTTTTACTGTAGTAAAATAAAAAATTTGTATTTGTACTTTTACTGGAGTAATATTTTATTACAGTATCTATACTTTTTCTCATTTAAAGTTGCAAATGAATACTTCTAATTTTACTTAAGTAATATTTTATTATGGTATCTGTACTTTTACTGTAGTAAAATAAAAAAATTGTATTTGTGCTTTTACTGGAGTAATATTTTATTACAGTATCTATACTTTTTCTCACTTAAAGTTGCAAATGAATACTTCTAATTTTACTTAAGTAATATTTTATTATGGTATCTGTACTTTTACTGTAGTAAAATAAAAAATTAGTATTTGTACTTTTACTGGAGTAATATTTTATTACAGTATCTATACTTTTTCTCACTTAAAGTTGCAAATGAGTACTTCTAATTTTACTTAAGTAATATGTTATTATGGTATATGTACTTTTACTCTAGTAAAATTTTAAACTAGTATTTGTACTTTTACTGGAGTAATATTTTATTACAGTACCTATACTTTTTCTCACTTAAAGTTGCAAATGAGTACTTCTAATTTTACTTAAGTAATATGTTATTATGGTATCTGTACTTTTACTCTAGTAAAATTTTAAATTAGTATTTGTACTTTTACTGGAGTAATATTTTATTACAGTACCTATACTTTTTCTCACTTAAAGTTGCAAATGAGTACTTCTAATTTTACTTAAGTAATATTTTATTATGGTATCTGTACTTTTACTGTAGTTAAATAAAAAAATGTATTTGTACTTTTACTGGAGTAATATTTTATTACAGTATCTATACTTTTTCTCACTTAAAGTTGCAAATGAGTACTTCTAATTTTACTTAAGTAATATTTTATTATGGTATCTGTACTTTTACTGTAGTAAAATAAAAAAAATGTATTTGTACTTTTACTGGAGTAATATTTTATTACAGTATCTATACTTTTTCTCACTTAAAGTTGCAAATGAGTACTTCTAATTTTACTTAAGTAATATTTTGTTATGGTATCTATGCTTTAACTCTAGTAAATTAGAAAATTATTTGTACTTTTACTAGAGTAATGTTACATATTTATGTATGAGTTACTTAGTCTCTCTTAACTCTCTCTCTCTCTGTTTTTTCTGGTAGTTGCTTGCATCCTCTGACCCGTCAGCAGAGGTGGATTATGGGATGTGTTTTCTGTCAGATGCTGCGGTCTCATTGAAAGACTCCTCCAGAAACTCATTCTCAGAACTCCAGAGGAAGGTTAAAGAGAGAAAACACTGATGAGCTGAGGCCGAATCACTGTGAGACAATCAAATGCTCACATTCACAGGAAGGTTTCATGTTTTTAATATCTGACTTCTCATTTCCTGAGGATGATGTGTAATAGTGACACTGTTAACTAGTGTTATTAAATCTGCTGTGGTTTATTTATTACTGTTTCTCATGCTCACACATTGGTTTCACAATTTGATTAGTTTACGAGTCTCATGTCAAGAATTTGATTCACTATGATATCACGATGCATTGCATCCTCCGTTTTCAATATAACTGCACATGGCTACATTTTCATATAAAATTTATTTTGTGCATTTTTATTAACTTATATAAGCAGACTACGTTCTAAAATAATTTCAAATTAATAATAAATCAAAACAATTGTTAAGAATTTAGTAAAACACTGAAATAATGGATGTCAAGCAATACACGTGTGCAATGAAGCCCGCTGTGAAAAAACCAAGCTCAGAAATGATTCAGAGTCGTTGAAGAGAGAATCACAATGCATCTGAATTTGTATTTTTTTTCTCCCACCCCTACATCCTAAATTTTGCAAAAATGCATTACATTTTTCAAACATTGTGAATTATTATGTCTCTTCTGCTCACCAAGGTTATATTTATTTGATCAAAAATGCAGTAAAATGTGAAATATTATTACATTTTAAAGTATTTGTTTTATATGTGAATCTCTGGTAAACTGTAATGTATTTCTGTGATGAACAGAAACAGTCATACTGAAGCTGAAAGAAAACATTTTATTTATTTTCATAATTAGTTTTCTTTTACATTTAGCAGAATTATTAAATAAGTTACTTGCCTTTTTTTCTCATAAAAGCTGCAAACCACATGCTATTTCTTTGGTCTGGTGGTTTTAAAGCAGGCGGCGCAGGGATGCTTATTTCATCAAACACATTAATGCTTGATTTGTTACATTCTCAGATGTGACAGTTTTCATGCAGATGCTGGATGTCAGGGAAGTGTGTGCTTGTTTAATCCTCCACTCTGTGGAAATCCTCTTTCTAGTCGCCATCTTCACATGAGATGGATGGGGTGTAGGTCTCAGTTCATGTAGATTATCCGACAGTCAGTGGCTGCTAGTGATGCGCTGAATGTGTGTGTGTGTGTGTGTTGCTGTTACATTGATGCAAACTCCTCACCTTTCTGTGAAAATGTACCTTTTTGAGATAAAAAAGTATGTATTTATTTATAAACTCTGGCAATAAACTGTATATATACAGGTGCTGGTCATATAATTAGAATATCATCAAAAAGTTGATTTATTTCACTAATTCCATTCAAAAAGTGAAACTTGTATATTACATTAATTCATTACACACAGACTGATATATTTCAAATGTTTATTTCTTTTAATTTTGATGATTATAACTGACAACTAAGGAAAATCCCAAATTCAGTATCTCAGAAAATTAGAATATTGTGAAAAGGTTCAATATTGAAGACACCTGGTGCCACACTCTAATCAGCTAATTAACTCAAAACACCTGCAAACGCCTTTAAATGGTCTCTCAGTCTAGTTCTACCAGAAAGACTCGGGAGATAAAACGTATGAAGCATACATTTATTGACAACTCAGCAAGCATAATTATAAATTTCTTTGGCGGAAGGCCCCGTCCATGGTTCGTAATCCGAGGGTAGCGGACCTGCATTTCCTGCCTGAAGACGAAGGCAGGGGCGCAGCCGACCCCCCCTGGAAGGTAAGGACAGGACCATCCTGGTGGTGGTGGGGAGGGTGGAGGTTGTTATCACGTCGGCATCTGTGAACTCAAACATGTGTAAGTACGATCTTTTATACCAAAGTATAAAGACGTGATTGGATAATGAGGAAGGTAATTAGTGACGAAGTAATTGAGTCTTCCTGGCAGAACTTAGGCTAAAGCTTTCATTTCTGTAGGCTACACAATCATGGGGAAGACTGCTGACTTCAAAAGTCACTTTGTCCAAAAGATGACCACTGACACCTTGCACAAGGAGGGCAAGACACAAAAGATCATTGCAAAAGAGGCTGGTTGTTCACAGCGCTCTGTGTCCAAGCACATTAATAGAGAGGTGAAGGGAAGGAAAAGATGTGGTAGAAAAAAGTGTACAAGCAGTAGTGATAACCGCACCCTGGAGAGGATTGTAAAACAAAACCCATTCAAAACTGTGGGGGAGATTCACAAAGAGTGGACTGCAGCTGGAGTCAGTGCTTCAAGAACCACTACACACAGACGTATACAAGACATGGGTTTCAGCTGTCGCATTCCTGGTGTCCAGCCACTCTTATATAATAATCGCGATAATCACTTTGAAGTTACGATCTGGATTAAAAAAAAGGGTGAACCCGCTCCAAAGTTCTGATCTGGATCAAATTATTCTTGATATGTGCGAAGTTACAATTGAAACTAAATGATTCACATTACACACATTATAGTTACGATCTGAACCAAATAATTCACAAACCTGCTCTGAAGTTCCGATCTGAATCAAATGATTTGCGATACACGCTTTGAAGTTGTGATCTTAACCAAATGATTTACGATAAGGGCTCCAAAGTTCTGATCTGATTCAAATGATTCGCAATAAGCAATTTGAAGTTACCATCTGAACTAATGATTGGTGATTAGTGCCCCGAAGTTCCAATCTTGTAGTTTACATGTATCTGTTAGGAGCCAAGGATTCCAACAACATAAGACACTTGAGTCTGCGACTAATGTTTTAGGAGTTATGAGATTTCGTACACAGTCGCGGGTGCAGAGGAAGAACAAGATGGGACTGAGCACAGAGCCCTGTGGTGTACCTGTGCTCCGAGTGATGGTTGAGGATGTGTAGGGGCCCATGTTTCACTGTCTGGTGGATGCTCTGTCAGGAAATCTTGTATCCAGTTGTAGGCAAACTGAGTTGAGTGAGGATGGAGTCTTTAGTGTGCGAGAGGACTAACAGATGTGTGTGTAGGTTCAGTTTCTGTGTGCTGTGAATGATAGTCAGAATGAAACTTCAGCTGCAGATGCTGATTCAGACTCAAACTCAGAAACTTGGAAGCGTTGCGCTGAAGCATCAGTTTATCTTATGTCTCCTGTGAGACGCGAGGATGATCAGACTGATGTTCAGTGGTGTCAGCAGCACACCAGATCCACAGGGAGGCTGTTTTCATGATCTCCGGAGGATCTAGTGGAGCTTCAAACTCAGTGTCCTGCTTAAAGACACACTCCTAAAACGGCAAGAAAGAAAAAAACGAATGTCTTTTAGCAAGTTTCTGACTCGTTCAGGCAAAAATGAAAATTGTGTCATTCGGTTTTAACTTTATATAGATAATAGCCTTCTTTTCAAAAGTTTGGGGTCAATAAAAAAATTTTTTCTTTGAAGGAAAATCATTTTATTAATTAAGGATGCATTAAATTGATCAAAAGTGTCAGTAAAGACATTTATGATGTTAGAAAAGATTTCTATTTCAAATAAATGCTGTTCTTTTGAACTTTCTATTCACCTGAAAAATAAAATGCATCGCAGTTTCCACAAAAAATATTGTGCAGCACGACTGTTTTCAACATTGATAATAATCAGAAATGTTTCTTGAGCAGTAAATCATCATATTATCATGATTTCTGAAGATCATGTGACACTGAAGACTGGAGGAATGATGCTGAAAATACAGCGGAGCATCACAGAAATACATTACACTTTAACAGTGATTCACACAGAAAACAGCTGTTTAAATTATAACAATATTTTACTATTTTTAAATGTATTTTTAATCGAATGAATGCAGGCCTGTTGAGTAGAAGATACTTTTTTTCAAACATTACAAAATCTTAATGACCCCAAACTTTTCAGAGTGTGTGTGTGTGTGTCTTAAAATAACACTGTAAATGTCTCTCTATTCGGGTCATTGGTGTCTTTAAGAGGATCATGTGGCCGAACAAACTAATAGACCCATTAGTCATGAATGTGAATCAAGTTGAGAGCAGCTTTAATCTCATGTCTGATTAAATGCTGTTTTCTGCTGTGACGACACATTTCACCACTTAAAGTCCCGGATTCGTCCCGTCATTATGAATACATGAGCATTTACAGTCATTACTGACGCTTACTCCTTTAATTATTACAGTCTGATATTAAGTCCAGTATGAAATGTCAGTTTAAGGCTGGCTGCTTTTATTACTCGACATTGAAAGTTAAAAATGTGTCCATTCCAGAAAGAGCAAGAGATCTTCAAGCTTAAATCATTTTATTAAACGTAAGTTTAAAGGGAAAGACACTTTGATTTCTCAAATCTCTTAGTCGTAATGTTGGTCGCAGAGTAAAAGTGTTCATCAGCATTTTTGAGTATTTTCACACAAAACAGGTCAAAACATCATTGGATGGTGGTTAAAATCTATTTATTTTTAAATTATTATATTTGCTTGTTTATATATGAATACGGTCAAAATGGTTTTAAAAAGTGATATTAAAATATATTTGGAGAGCAATACAACTTGAGAGAAATACAAACTATTTGGTTGTTTAAAAGGTACAAAGGTTTTCTATAATTAATTAATAAATTAATACATTTAATATTTTTCTTTCTATATGTCCCTGACATATTTGGTTGTATTTCTGTACAATATGCTTGGTTTTCAGTATATAAAAAAAGATAAAAATAAATAAAAAATATGATTTTCTGGTAATGGTTTTCTGTAATTAATTAATTAATTAATACATTTAATATTTTTCTTTCTATGTGCCCCTGAAATATTTAGTTGTATTTGTGTACAATATGCTTGGTTTTCAGTAAAAAAAATTTATGATAAAAATAAATAATCATTTTAAAATGCTGGAAAAAATCCCACGTCCGTTTAGACAGGTGTAAAAAATATGTATTTTGTATACAAAACAAAGGTTATTGAAGAAAAAAATATTAGTTTAAATTCAGTGTTTAATTCAATATGTTAAATGTAGTTTCTTTGTAATTAATTGTGAAATTTACTAGCAATTTCGTTGTGAAAATAGTTTCTACATCTTTTTTTTTAAAATCCACTTTATGTTTAACTTAAAGCGAGAGAATGTGCAAGACTTCCGGTCTCAACATGCTTCCAGCTATTTATATCGGTACTAAAACAGTCTTTTTGTTGTGCTGCGTAATATCGCACGCACACTGATGTTATTTTAATTTATTTTCCTAATCATAAACACACCTGTTTGTAGCGCAAACAGTTTTAGCGTTTCCTGCACGTTGTTGTGTATAGTTATTTACCGATATCAGCCGATGAATGGCAAGTCGCGCATATTGACAGTAAACAATTGGATATTTAGGAATTAATTTTTTATAATATTAATAATAATAATTAAAATAATAAAATATGTAGGAATGAAAAATAACCGATCGGAATCAGTGGCTGCAATGTTGTTTTCACAGATTTTTCCCCCCTCCACAATCACATCGGGGAACTTCTGAAAGTGATTCAAGTTTTAATTACGACAAAGATCATCATGCGTGTGTTTGTCCCCCTTTATATCGCCGATGTGCCAAGTTGGATAGCGCACAAAGAGACGGCGCAGGTCTGGTCGCGCGTGCGCGCTCCTTCACGTCTCAATGTGGGACAGCAGAAAGTGGCATCAGAGGGAAAGTGGATTAAAGTAGGTTCCTCTCCTCCTCCTTTCTCCCTCGTTCTCTCCCTCGTGGACGCGTGTTTTTTTGGCAGGGTCACCTGAGTCCTCCGGTTGGCCGTGGCTCGCAGGTAACGAGAAAAGAGCGCGCGGAAGCTTTGATGCCGTCCCCAGTTACTTAAACACAACAACCTTCATTAATTCACAACGACGGTCCCGTCAGGTTCTCATTAACAGCGGCACAAACACTCACCGGCGCCGATATTAACTATTAATTCTCGTGTTTCTAGTTGTTTGGGGCTCTTCCGCTGCCAAAGGCCTGATTTCCGAGCGGCGCATGGATTGATGCCGCAGGTTTGATCCTCATGAGGGTCGGACTGTGAAATACTTGTGATGTTTTCTGCTGTTGGTTTGATCTGCTGCAGTATAGAGGGCCAAACCTGCAGAAATTAAAGGTAATTACGTTAATATGTAGGCGAAAATAAATAAACAAATAAATGACTTGATAAGAGAAAATATAGTCACCTTTTAATCAAATGTAATTATTTTTCCTTTTCTTTTTTTTAACTTTAATTTTCTTATTCTTTCAGTTGTTTTTTAATATTTATTTATCAATTTATTTTAAAGCGTATTTATTCATGCATTTATTTATTTTTTCCACGTGTATTTATTTACGTATTAATGGAAATCATCATCTTAATGATTCATCGGATCTTCACGATGTCACACAAGGAAAAGTAAACAGAAATAAGTGAATAAATAAACCTGGAAATAAATGCATGTGAGATTAAATAAATAAATCTAAATATAACTAAAATAAACGCATTAATAAATTAATTAAATAAATATAAAAATGTGGAATAATAAGCAAATAAAGGTTTTACAAAGATATAAATAAATATAG